>NC_056727.1:761620640-761695640 GCF_019279795.1 Protopterus annectens
TGGGAATGGACTAAACACTTATTCCTACACCCCCATATACACAACCACTGTTATATATGCCGGGACTGTGATTAGAATCTATATCAATTTAGTTATTTGTATAATAGTGCTACGCAGTTATCACATGCTCTTTAGAGCTTACGGGACTGAAGCCAGTTCAAAGGTACTTATAAGGTGAATGACATTAGCAGATGTTGCAAAGTAGGGCAATGGGAAGTGTACTGGGTGGGTAAGGCATCATAATACTTAGACCTACAGACACATACACACAAAGGTAGTTGCTGTGATATTCCAACCCCCACCTCAGTACCATCAGACAATGAATTTCATCTTCATGCTGGAACATGCCAGTGGTTACAAGTTGTATGCAACTGTCTGCAGCAGGACATCACTCTATGCCATTCAGGGTATCCCTGTGCATGACTCACTCTCTGTGTGTGTCTCCCTGTGTGTCTCACTCTATCACTGTCTGTCCCTCTCTTCTCCATGTCTATGTGTGTATATGCTTGACATATTGTAATATGTTGCCCATATATATGTGTGTGTATCACACACAACAGATGCAGATATACCACATATATGCCACCTACAGCTGGCTGTGGGTAATCCTGTCTGATGGGTGTGTGTGGAGACAGTTAGGTTTACATAGCTGTGTGTATGCAAAGACATTTATTTGCACAATACAGAGATATATAGTCTGATGTGGTTTCAGACATGGGCTTCACTTCTCTAAGTGTGGGAACAAGCTCAGTATGCCCTTCTATAGTAAGTGTGGGAATCCATTCCAGGGATAGTTGTACTCCAGTCTGGGGTGTTGAGTGCTAAAGCCATACCTTGCAACCTGTTTGTGCAAGATATCTGGAGATAGGCTGCCAATATGGGGAAACAATGGGCCAAACATGGGGGTGTACTGTAACTATTACCCTTATCAATGTATGAGTCGCTTGAGTGACAGGGTTTGTTTTAGCAGACATTTTCTGACATATGGAATGTTTGAAACTGTACTGTATTGTGTCATTACCTACTGACAGATATAATCGGATCATCACAGTTTTTTGCCAGAGAAATACAAGATGGATTATGCACAGACCTGTATCATGAGGTAAAAGCTAGAAATTCTTGCACAATCCAGCCAGTTGGGAGGTGTGGCTACAGTCGATTGACTGATGAAGCTGTGTAAAAGGTCCAGCACCTTGGTGATTTACTGGCTGGGGATCCCCTGGTTGTGTGGTATTCTTCTTACCTGAAAGGTCATATCCTGGTGTGGCCATACATGTCAACTGTACAGATTCTCACAGATTATCCAAATTCATGCCTCATATATGTTGTCATTTTCCCTTAACATTGTGGTTTTCTAGCACATTTATTGCAAATCACTCAGGGTTGCAGTCAGGGAATACTGATAGAACATTAGAGCTTCAGACTTCACACACTTCATGACATCCATGCAGCGACCCCCCCCCCCCCCGTTAGTCTATCAACTGTCTAACATTATGAGAGTAATATTTCAAATGTGTCCCTATAGTTGGGCATTTGTCCCACCATTATGTTTGGCTTTGTCCAGATTTTTTTATCTATGAGGTTGAGAGGTATGCCACTAGCATTTAGCAGCATGGCCTTACATTTGCATTTTGTTGACTGTGTTATGTTGGTAGTATGGAACCCATGACATTCCATACAAAGGCACTATGGGTGAGGGATGGGCCTTTGCCAGAGGCCTGTAGGCCATCTGAGACTACTGCAGGCCATCTGTACCAAGGCAGTGCGTTCTGTCACTCATATGTTCCCAGGCTGCCAGGCAGTGGACGCCCCTGGGGTGACAATGGTAAGTGACAGAATGCACTCCTGTGTTACTAGGCACCATACCTCTCTACATATATGAGCCAGACATCTGGACAAAGCCATGAGTAATTGGGTGACAAAGGCCTAAATATATGGACTATTGTAACTATTGGCCTTACAAACCTGGTAGGGTGATTCAATAACAGATTTTTCATTAGCATGCATTTTTCTGTAGGGCATGAAGTCTGAGACACTACAATCCATCAATATTTTCTGACTTTAGACTTTCGTGGTATGCCAGTGATTTGCCAGACAACCACTATTTCAGTATAAAGACACTACAGATATGATGCAAACCTGTGTACATTCTGCAAAAGGTTTGTACAGTTGTGAGGTATAGTAGGCACTATGTGGGTTACTCCAACCTGTGTACTGTTCATATGTGTGGCCCCCTGTCCATGACCTGTCCAGCTTCCTGGCAATAATGGATATTGACATCTGGACAGTGTGTACAACTCCCACCATAGGTGTAGCTGACATGCAAAATAATTGGCACTACATTTCATGGAACATGGCCCTGTCTACCACAGTACTGTACCTAGGCCACTAGGATACAACAGCCATGAGAAGTTGCTGGCCACATTTTGACAATATTCCCCAAACATATGCATAGCTCTTTGATCCCTGCATATTGTGGACATGCAACAAGTTATTATGTTGATTGGGACAGCCTTGGCAATGTGTACTCTGCTGCTATTACCCTACACACGTACATGTTACTGCATTTCTATGTGAATATGGGTGTGGGGAGGCACAACAGTCATCAGTACACATTTGCACAGACTGTGCTGACATTGGCTTTACATTTGGGCTCCATTTAGCATAGTATTGTGCCGTGTCTTGGAGAATAGAGGGATATCACTAGAGACCAGAGGTTAGATTGTAATGACATACAATTGATTTTCAGACTTTTTGCCCTTCAGCGTCTTACTGCAACTGCAAGGCCTGCTGTGATATCACTGTGTAAATCTGTAGGGGGTATTCCATCATTGTCACCATTTGTGTGCCTTTGCCAGACATTCCTATATGGTTTTCTATGGCTGACTTGCTATGTGAGTCTGGGGGTGAGTATGGGATCCCCACAGTGACATACATGCATGTGACCTAAGACCCCCCCCTTAGTTGGCCCCCCACATATACTGCAGTGGGATTTGTCACCTTAAATGGTACTGCATAGTGTGGGAAAGCCAGTATTGAGTAGACATTTCCTGGTGTCCTACATATCTGTCAGTTGTCTGCTGCCATCCCAGTAGGCCACCCCATTCCCTTGCATGCATGCAGCATTACCATAGATATGCTACCAAAACATAGTAATCCATTCATTTATTGTTAAGAAGACTGACCTGCCTTGTGCCTGCGGCAGTTGTGAGGACAGTGCTTGAAGGCTGCATATGTTGGATGCACACATTTTACTGCCTATACATGGTAAGTTACAGGTAATGCAATGTGTGTGTGTCATCCATTTAATTGTGTGTGCGAGTCAGAGAGAGGTGTCAGTCCCTGGGTGCTTACATTGTCAGTGTGTGTGCTATGCGTTGCCTCTTTGCCAAGGCCTGGGCATACTGGGTATGCCTCCGTCTGCCTACGGGAGCAGGCTCAGGGGGCTTTCTCTTCTTACTCCCTCTGTGCCTGTGGGGACCTTGGCAATGGTGGGGGGGGGCTGTGTGGCCATTCCCCATGCTGTTCCTGCTGCAGCTGTTTCTGCAGAAGCACGCTGTGTAGCATGGCACATACTATGAACATGTGTGCACATGTGGCTGGAGAGTACTGCAAGTCTCCACCAGATATGTCAAGGCAGCGGAACCATGACTTGAGCATCCCAAACACATGGTCTATTATAATCCTGGTTTGTGCGTCTGCCTCATTATGGTGTTCTTGTGTGGGTGTGTGTGCATTTCTGATGGGTGTCATCATCCATGGCTCCAGTGCATAGCAAGCATCCCCCACTAGATGGCCATATGGGATGTCCCCACTAGCAAATGCCTGATTACAGCTGTGACGAAAGCCAGATGTGGGAGTCGTGATAGCTTCCAGGGCTGCCAGCACACACATTCATGATAATGCCCTGGACATTGCATATGACCTGGCAGTTGATGGAGGGGAAGCCCTTGCGGTTTATGTAGACCCTACCCTGTTCACTGGGTGGTGCTTTGATGTGAATGTGCGTGCAGTCTATCGCACCCAGTACCTCCGGGTATTCTGCTACATGGTGGAAGAAATGCATATAGATGGTCCTATATTCACGGGTGTTGGGGAAGTAAATGTGCTCACCGGCATGTGGTAGGATGGCCTCCAGGAACTGGTGGAGTACCCTAGATGCAGATGCCTGAGAGATCCCCATGATGTCCCCAGTAGGTCTTTGGAAAGTACCTGTAGCTAGTATTCTTAAGGCTACACATACCTTGGTATCCGCTGGGATGGGTTCCCCTCTGTTGGCTCCGGGTCTGAGTTGAGGCCAGCACAGCTCAATGATTTGGTGAAGTATGTCTCTGTCCACCCTGTAGCACTCTACTATCTCCAGATCATGTAGTCCTTGGTAAGTTACCCTGGGTCTGAACACTCTTCTCCTTCTCCTTGGTCTGTAGCAGTTGTCAGCATTATCCTCCTCACCGCCCTCAGCCTCTAGCACATACTGATGGATCAAAGCAATGACAGCCCCTAACATGTTTTCAGTTAAAATCCCCCACATGTGTGCACCAGTGGTGCAGAGTTTGTGGGAAAAGCTAGACTGTAAGGTGTTTCTATAGTTTATACTGTTGTGCTGCAGATGCTGCCTGCATGATTGGCTGACTATGATGCATTTTGTTTCCTTTTTCCCTTCCCATTTTCACTCCTTTTAAACCCTGAGGCGCGCAATGCAAACCAGTTTCCAAAATGTAAACAGTTCTGCTATTTCTGTTTTTTTTATTTGTTTTAGACCCAGTGCATGCCACCCAAACCCATTTAGCTAAGGTAAACAATGAGAAATGGACCTCCACTGGACATGAACATGCTTTTAATTTCATGGAATAAGTCATTACAGCCTCAGACACACACCCTTGCTTAGTTGTGCTTAGCTAAGGTCATCTGGGAGCCGTGGATCTCCAATGTACTTACACCAAGCATGACACACACCCTTTTCATGTCTGCTGCTCCTACTGCTTACACCACTACATTATAGCACCTACACGGTTAGGTGCAATTTGGCACTTTGCTTCTTTTTGTGATTCAGTAAATTTCCCTCATTAGCATATCCCACTGTCTTAGTCCCTAATTACTGTACTACCCCAGAGCCTTTCCCCTTAGCAACCACTGTTCCCTGCTATTGTTTTGATTCTGCGTGGCATAGACTATAATGTCAAAATGCAGATTTCTCTTAAAATTGCCTTTTCACATTTTTTTTTATTTTCAGCACAATCCCATTTGCGCGCCACTGCCCTATGCTTAAACGTCCGAGATCGTCCCCCAAAAAATTAAACTTTCATTTTTATAATTTTTCAACACCTTTCCATGTCAATGGCTATATATTTGGCCATTGCCATCCCTTAAGATTAAAATACATGCTTTAGTTTGAGCTGTCATGCCTTTTGATTTTTGCAGAAATGTATTCGCCTAGTAGCCGAATACATTTCTACATGCTACACTTGAAAAATTAATTTTATGGTGCTAAAGCACTGTGCTGTTACTCTGATGCTTACTGTGATAGATGTGAAGTCTTCTTAAGACACTCAGTCTTGATGGCTGGATTCTGCTGAAATCAAAGTCTGGTTATAGTTGCATTCACAGTCTGTTGCATACAGAAACTTGCAGAATATACACTGATGAGAGAATATACTTTGCAGCACCTGTCTTTAAGAGCAGTAACCAATAACTGTTATAATAAACCACACGTACTTCTGTTACAGCTTCAGAAAATGTTCTACTTTACTTCTCATATAGTACAGATGATGTGAGAGATATAACATTTACCTCAGGACAAAATGTGTCCCTACTAATACCCCTAACAGAACTGGATTTAATACAGACTTTATATATATTTTTAGCTAAGCACTCCCTCTTGGTTTTGGAAAGATACTGCCTTGATGACGCAAATGCTGACACATCGGTTCTTGTGCAAATGCTGATAAGTAAACTGTCTTCAAGGAAACGCCTTGTGGATTAGAAAAGCATATTTTTAAAGTTTCTTAGAAAAACATGTCCTGTTGTCAGTTCTTTAAAGAAAGCCAATTACATTCTTGTCATGTCTGTAAGAAGTCAGCTTTCTTGATGTGTATGTAATACACTCATAAGCAAATTCCTTATTTTTTTAAGCCACAGTCATTTAGTATGGATGCTAATCACATATTACTAAACTCTGTTTCTGCATTTAAGCAAGCTTTATTTTATACGTATTTATGTTGCATATTTGTAGCAAAGTTACATTCAGCCTTAAAACCTTGTTGAGCATAATCATACAACACTATTTTGCCACGGATGCTTGCCTGCTTATTAGATCACTAATTGACCTCATTTGCATGGTTTTCAACAGAAAATTAGGTCATTAGCATATTCCAGTCATGTCCGTGGCAGAATAGTGTTGCCAAGTTCATGCATGTCCCCAGGCATGTTTACTAGATCGTTTGGCAGCCTACACTATTCCTGCATGGAGTTTTTGGCTTATTGAATCCCAGGGATAGTGTTTCTTTGCACTGATACACATTTGGCAGTCTTTGTAGATAATTAGTCAGATGCCTAGTTGCATCTATAACTCTGAGACCAATCATTTCACACTTTCTTGCATAAGATAACCATTCCTCTTCCTGATGGATTAAAACTTATTCTTTCCTAGCCATATGCTTTTTATATTATAGTGAAGAGTGTATTTGACGATCCTTGGATACTCACTTTTGTTAACAAATAACAACTACTCATAATTTACATTAAAAATCATCTGACCTTTCTGCCTTAAATGCACCATTTACAGGGCCTTAAGCTGTTTTTTTAAAAGGTGAATTCAACTCTCTTTAAATGATACTGTTTCCATAGATCCACATGTATGAATGGACCATTTAATCAATAGTTCACAACTCTGAGTGGGTATATTAGGATTTGCCCATGGTTGGTGGGTTTGATCACTAGGGTGAAGCCTGAGTAATTAAACAAAGCCAACCAGGGTTGGGAGGGTGGCCTAATGGTTATGGTGTTTGCCTTACAAACACAAGGTGCAGGGTTTGAGTCTCACAAAGGATAATTGGCTAGGCCTAAAATAGCTCGCAAGGGCAGTTAGCTTAGTACTAACCTATGAACCTATAATGCTTCCATAGGTAAATCCTGATATACCCACAAACAGGAGTGAATTATTGCTTTTATACAATGACATTATTTAAGAAAGGAATTGCTTGCCATTCTTAAATAATTCCTTTGTATAAGGGTGTTGAAGTGTTCCTCATTTTTGTCCTTCTTTACTGACGTACTGAGCATGTGTATGGGACTTGCATTCCAACTCTTGCACATTATATCAGTGCAGGAGAAGCAATGGAGCAAAGAGAATCTCATATCTCTGTTGCTGTTTTTTTTTAAGTCAGGATTTTGTGAGGGGCAGCAGAGGATTACAAGGACAATCAAGAATGTATCTGTTTAGTTTGGCAGAACATACCTGATTTTTCTTGTATTTTTCTGTCCCCTAGCATATGCCAGTAGACAGCCTGGCCGCACAATGGTACTTCAGTATCTGGACTTTTTTTCTATTGGTATATGCACAATTTACAATGGGCATGCTGGCTGGGCTATCCAATTAGCGTGCTTGTTTTTAAATAGCAATGACCAGTCATTGTATAAATGTACTTACTGTATAAGCTCTGACTTCTTATAGGTCTTACGTGACCTCAAATTTGATCTGTGCCAAGAATGAGGCTAAACCTTACCCCTTCAAATGATCTTGACACTTCTTGAGGATATCAGGGCTCTCATATTTCTTGTAAAGACTGCAAGAATAAAAACTGAGGCCATGAAAATTAACCAAGAGTATCTATGCAATATCACAAAATGAACAGCATCTCAATAATCAAGTGAGTCTTCACTCCGCTTCTTTTTCTGACACCTGATTATTTATTTATTGTTATAGAAGCTTTACTTGCATCAAATGAGCATCTCTGACTTTAGAAATACTAAGGAATGACAGCACTCTGGGAACATTTCACAAACCTGCCACCAGAAAAGGATAAGAATTAGGTTAGAATGAGACATTTTCTAAAACCATCACAGGTAACACTAAGATAGTAGACACAGCTAACACAGAATAAAATAAAAAGAGGGAGGATTTAGCATAATGGTTAAGGTTTTTACTTCTTAATATACAAGGTACACAGTTTGATTCTGACATCTATTTATTGACTAGGCTAGCAATCATCTGTAGACTAATAGCCAGGCATTCACTTCTGAATGCTTATATTCCTAGCTATACCGGAAACAATTTATAATCCTCTTACTGTTAAAATGCAATTCTACTACTCCCTTTCTTGTTTTTATATCACATACTGCTATCTTCCTGAAATAACTAACATTTTGGCCATTATTTTTTTACTTCTTCACTTTTTATCTAATAGTTATGCTTGAGCACATCTCATTTCATACTGATCAGAATATTTTCTTTCCCTATACTACTCCAAATTTGTCTCTTTTCTAATGCATCATGTATCTAGCAAACATATAATGTCTGCATTTGTTTTTTACACCGTTTTGTTAGTGTCAAGCCTTTAACATATTTGCCAGTACTGTTTACATTTACAGCTTGCATGGAAACACTACCCTTTCTTTTTTTCCATTCTTTCTGGTTGCAATTTTTATTTTTATTTGTCTCATTCTGACTCTTCCTGAATGGACCTGACTTTCTCCTAGTCATTTTCTTCACCTGGTTCCATATTCCCTTCTTTTTCTCCTTTATCACTACTTACTATTTCAAACTTATCTTGCATCTTTACATTTCTTTCTGTTATTGTTTCAGGACTTTCTATAACATCTTTATCCATTACTGTTTCATTTTCTTCCACAGTTCTTTCCTCCTCCATCATCTGTAACTGCACCATCTTGCTCAGCCTCAGTGCTGTCTAATAACTGTTTTTATTCTTCTAACCTTTTTTCATGTAACAATGCAAAATCCGGCCCAAAATGCCCATATATCGTTACATTTCCTGTACTTGGGTAAGCAGTTTCCATGTGACCTATTTCTCCACATTGGCTATACTTTTTCTATTTGCATTCCTGCACTAAACATTCTTTTTTACCACAATAAAATCATGCTTTGGCTGACCCCATTAACTTACAGTTACACATTTTTTTTATTATATTAACCAATTTAAAACATTTAACATTCCTTTCATACATATTTAAAGTTACCTAAACCTCCCACTGTTCCTGTCCATACATTTCTTGTATCATAAACTTTTCTTTTTAATTTCAAGCACATTGATACATCCAGTTAGAAAATAAGCTTTCAATTCAATGTCTTCAATGTCACTTGTTCTAAACTGAGCAGTTTTTCTTTTTATTCAGTTACAGTCCTAAATTCTGAAAAATGTATTTTTCTGTGAGGCAATATTTTTTTTTCTTTTCCACTTCACACACAATGTTTTCTAGTACAGAAAGAGATTCAAAATTTATATCACAGAAATTTTGTCTTGAAAATATATTAGTGCTCAGATATCCTGCAGTTTAAACCCTAGTGGCACAATTATACTGTCAACTAGCAATTTATGTTTATCTTTTCACTATTCTTAATCTTAATTCTTACCATTATCTGTTTTCTTTTAGTCAGATGCCCTCCTTCCTCCCCCTCACTTCAGTATTTCCAATTTGGATGTCAGTTTGTTTTAGTGCTTCTGCAAAAGTTAAGCTTCCAGGCAACATCATGTTGAAACCATGTTGTCAGTGCATGCCCTTAACGCTGGTTTCTTCACTAGCCAAACATATACCGGTCATTCGATCTTCCGGACCCGCCTTACTGCTTTCCTTTTCTGATTCCATGTAAGTCCTCTCTACCGGTTCCTCAGCAATGATTCTTTCCACCTGATCGCTCCATTTTATAGCATCATTAAATCTACTAAGACTTGTGTAGATAAACCTCCTTTTGGCACTGTTGTTACAATAACTTCCTTACGACCTGGCTGCAGTCACCAAAAGTACCATACATATCTCTCAATGAAACAGGGGCAAATTTTTCACAGATTCAGCAACAAACCCAGAAATGATCAGGAACAATTAGGGACATTTTTAAAATATTGTTACTATTAACTTTGGACACTGCCAGAATAAGGGAATGTGAATTATTATATATTTTCTGAAATCAAAGACATATATAAGTATAATTATTGCTGTTCTTTAGTAAGTGTAATTTGCAACCCTTTCTCCAAAAATCATGAAATTTAGGTGGGAGTAATAAGGACAGAGCTGAAATCTGAGTCAGAATCAGGGACATCTAAGAGGTGTGGTTTCTGAGTATCTTGACAATGATTATCCCCACTATTTCAGCTTTTTATCTGGATTTGACTTTATTTTGTTCACTCTTTCACTTGACTTAACCATAATACACTTAATAACTCTCTCATTTAATGGATTTGACTAGGCCAACTCATAGCTGTCTTTCAGTTGCCTTCTTTCTACATTCTCAAGCATCACTTCACATTCATCTTCTCAGTTGTTTAGTTATTATTAATCTGTTCATACAGTGGCTGCCTACCACTCTAAATCACTTTTCAGGGAACACCTGTTTCATGATTTACTTGCCTGAATTAACTGGTCTGTGCCAGTTCTACTGCTGGCATAAAAGTTGTCTGAGGCTGTCTACCTCAGTCTTATTGCATGTTCAACATGCTAGCTTTCCCATATGTACCTTAGAATCTGAGGTTCTGTCTGTCCATATTTAATCATTTTTCCTCAAACAGAAATTGACCTTTTGTAGCAGCACCTGTGTGCTTTCAAAAATTGTGTTAATACCACTTTCTGTTAAAACTTCAAAACTCTTAGATGAGCTTGTGGGATAAAATGATAGGTACCAAGGCAAAATACATCACGAATCAGCAATAGACCACATCAACCTTTATTCAACATCACAAAACTATTCTAGTCACATCTCTTGAAAAACAAATAGAACCTCATGCAAACCCATACTACATTGATTCAGACTTGCAGAAAATTCTAATACTTCCATAAAATGTTTGCCAGCTCATAATGTTCTCTTTCTTCACACTTTATTGTCTGCCATTTCCAACTCTGCACTCAATGCCTATGCCTCATCTGAAAATTTGAACTTTACTTCTTTCTTTGAGCATTTCAACCTTCATCATGATAGCTCATCTAAAGTAGTAGCTCTGTTTCTTCTCATAATTTTAAGTTCAGTCTTTTAGCTTCTGCATAGGCTTTGCTCTGTAGATGCTCCCAGGTTTTCGTCTAGCGAATTTGATTTTCAGCAGAAGTCTTTAGTCACTCTTTATCATATTGCATTTGACCATAGTCATTATTGTGCACAGTTATTTTTTCAGTGTACTTCCATGTTTGATGTCAAGTTTTTTTTTTCTTATATGAAATTAATACTTTATTTTTTAGGTGATTTTTTTTCTCTGAGTCTGCTGATCATTAAGCCTCCCCTTGATCAAATTACATTAGTTCCCCTAATACCCCTGTCTCAGGGGGGTGTCATGCAAACAATCATGAGTATGCTTTGTGCTTTTGCTGGCATCCTTGAAGTAAGATAATTTGTACAGCTTGAACACACACCCTGGGTTGTTGGGTTGGTGGGGGGCATGTGACTCCCATCACTGTGGCTGTCCACAGTGTCACCCTGTCAGAAAAATATGCATTTATGTATATGTTTAATGCTTATTAGAAGCTAAAAGGGTTAACACATTTTCATTCTATTTTATGTACAGCTTGATTCTGTATGAAATTATAAGATGATTTTTCAAACTGCAGTATGCTTTCTGAAATTGCAAGATGCACCCTGACCTAGTATTTGCTAGCACAGCAAAATACATGTTATGCCTTTTGGAAATGTACTGAGAAGCAGGTCATTATCTGCTAGGTCAGGAAAATGAATGAATAGTGAATGAATAGAACAATACCGTTTTCTATAATATGATTGAATATGAACAATCAGCCTTGTTCGTGTTATGAGAACATGCACAGCTGCAGAAAAGAAGAGATACATCAAACAAAGACTGCTTGAAGAATCTGTACTTGCTTTGTGCTCAAATTAGCCATAGTACCTTGAATGGTAACATAACATAGTGGGAAGTTGTATCTAACCGGTGGTCGTCAAGGCCACGTTGTTTTTCTTAGGAAGTTTTTCATAAAATTGATAGTGCAAGCAGAAAATCATGGACAAACAGCTGCTATGAAGTAATGATGTTCGAACTTGTGATCTGTTACGTCAGCTTGGTAGGCAATGTCTTGTTAGAAAATGTACAAAGATGGACTTACTTCCTGATTTTAATTAGACAAACTCTGTATTAGCACGTTTTTGTCTCCTTGCTGCAAGATTAAAGTGCCTTAACCTGAACCTGCCATGTATTGATCTTTTTGAAGTTAATTTTTCCTTTGACAGATTGGTCCTTTGGACCGGAAACTCTCGCTCTAGCTCAGGTCAGATGGGCCCGGTGGCATGAAACCGTACGGGGAAGAGGCCATATCAGTTCTTCTGCTCTGAAAGACCTCCGACTGAATTGTCGTTCAAAAGAGGCCAGCCACTGTTTCTGATCTGCGATTGGAGGACGAGTCAATGGTTCCATCAGTGAGACGATCAATCACGGAGGCTCAGGTAAGGAGGAATTTACCTTTTATTTGTTTCAGATCAGGGACTTGTTACAGTATTTGTTTTTGTCAGAAAGATTTTTATAAATCAGGGACAAAAAAGATTGCTGTCTTGTCATAGATCAGGGAAACAGGATAGGTAGGCAGTTATTCTAGATAAACTATGAAAAAGAGAAATTGTGGTACCACGTGATAAGAAGGGTTACGTAACATTTTCTAACTAAATTAAGACAACATGGGAAATAAGTGCACAAAAAGATCCCGAGATCCGTCGTTAACCGAAGATGCGAAATATATGCAATTACAACGCGCCGACAATGTTAGGTATTTTACAAAATGGGTTAATAAATACAAATTCGATGGCAAATTAGACAAACCTTCACTTATCAAACTTGTCAAACAGCTTAAAATAGATGCAAAAGGTCAGGTAAAAAAGCAACGCCAATTAGGCATTCCTCAGGCACATAGGTGGCTTGAGGAAGCAAACCGCAGGGAACAAAAGAATAAAAATTCAAAAACAATGTTTTTAGATAAAGAAGACAATAACTTGGTAATAGCATCGGCCCCTCTGCCCCCTCCACTTCCCTTACCAGAATATGAAGCGAGTGGACAAGCAGATCCACCTCCGCTATACCCAACTGTCCCTGCGAAATCAAAACCGTTTGTCAGAGATCCTGTCGAGACTAGGTCTCGAACACGCAAAACGAGAGGGGATATAGAGTTATATCAAATGAATGGAAATTCACGGGCTATGAGCGAAGAAGAGATATGTCCGCTCATAGAAGTACCAAATCCTCAGGCAGGACAGGAAGGGCAGGACCCAACTATCCTAGTATATAGACCGTGGACACCGGAAGACATCTGGAAAGCCACAGAGGGAATTCCCCATCCAAAAGTTAATTTTAGAAAATTCTTAGAAGACTTACAGGGCATGAGGTTAAGTTACCATTTAAATGGAGAGGAAGTAGAGAAATTAGTCAGACAAATCATAGGTCCAGATTGGCACATGATCAGTGGCAACTGGAATCCCCATGACGCAGAACATATGCCACTCCCACATAGTAACGCAGAACTGGATAACAGAGTGAAAGGTCTGACAGACCAAATCTCTGAGAAATGGAAGCCTAGGGCTGACTGGACTTGCATTAATCAATGCATCCAACAAGAAGGTGAAACTGTTGATAGATATTATGTCAGATTATTAGAGTGTTTTAATAACCATTGTGGAATGCAGGTACCTGAAGACCAAACACATAATTCCCCATATGAGCAGCAACTAAAGAATGCCTTTTTGAAGGGTAGTATTGCACCCATAAGTAGTTTTATTACAAAACACATGGTAGATCACCGTACAAGCAGATTACTGTCATTACTTGAATATGCGAGACATGCCGAAAGGCATTTTAATAGCAAAAAGAAAAAGAAAACCCAAGTATTTGCAGTAGAAGATGGAGCGGAAGTCTTTGTAGTATAGTCCGGGAAGAAGGGCAAGAAAAATGCCCAGGGAAACAAACAATCTGATAAACGATCAGAGGAGTTTGAAGAGAGAAAGAAAAGGGGCGAATGTTTTAAATGCGGGAAAAAGGGACATTTGGCAAGGAATTGCAAGCAAAATAAGAAGATAGCCACGGAAGATAAGGAGGGTGAGGACTGACTATATGGTAGTCAGGAATCACTAGAAAGAAATGACCACGGAAAGACAAATGTGAATGTGATAGAGGGAGCTGAGGATGTGATAGAAGAAATAGAGGATGTGCAAGAAATCACAGATAATGAAGAAAAGGAAATTTTGGATTTAGCATTATTGAGCCTAGAGCTCTACTTAGCAGACACAAAACCAGAAGTTACACTTCTGGTAGAGAGGAGGGAAGTTAAATTTCTGTGTGACTCAGGGGCATCACAAACCCTGATACATCCTTCCAAACTACCAGAAAATTCAGAGTCACTTGATTATATATTAGTGAAAGCAGCTAATGGACAGCTGTATCGGGAGCCACTCTCCCACAACATAGCAATAACTGATCCTGTTTCAGGGATGACCCAGAAGAGCAAAATTGTTGTTTCTTCAAAATGCCCAGTAAACCTTTTGGGCAGAGACCTTATGCAGATATTTGGCATAGCAGTAGTTCCAACCATGCAGGGTATGGAAGCACAACGACAAATGGATATTTTTGTAGTGCAACCGGAGGGTGAAACATTTTATTGGTACAGCCAGGACTTGGTTACGAGTAGTCCAGGGGCAATAACTGAAGAGCTGATGAATGTAGCCATCAGTAAGTCTCCCTCCCTTGACACTGATAAACAGCATTTGTTGCATTGTACTCTATACTACTGTAGCACACCAGGACCTGATAAAGAATATGAGCAAGAACTGTTTAGAAACCATGCTAACAGATTAGTATTGTGTAATCTTGTACTGGGACACAGAAGGGAACAGTGTAGTTAGCTGTTCATTGCCCCAGGAATTCCTAGCGCTTTATAAATCTAATCGACTACCACATGCCAGTTTAACTAAAAGCAAGAATGTAAAGTGGGCAAACCTAGGAGAAAAAGTCACAAGGTGGGAAAAACAGACAGAATTAGAACTATCAGAACAGGGAGTACAAAAGCAGAAGTTGAATTGGATAACACAGACACACCCAGCTGTACACTTGCAGGCGAGTGAGGACAGCTGAGTAGCACTCTTACTAGAGGAAGAAGAAAAAGCCTTATGAGGCATACCAGAAACTCTCTGGTCAACAGGAAAATCAGATGTAGGACTTATTCGTACAGCAGGACCAGTTACTATCACGCCAAAATCAGCATTTAGACCACAGAAGAGACAATACCCCTTAAGAAAAGATGCAGAGATAGGAATCAAACCTATAATAGCAGCTTTACTTAAAGAAGGAGTACTGGTAGAATCTCCTGATTCACCATGTAACACACCCTTATTTCCTGTTAGAAAAGCAATTGGAGAATGGCGTATGGTCCAAGATTTACAAGCTGTAAATGATGCAGTAATACCTAGAGCACCTATGGTGCCAGATCCACACACTTTATTAAATGATTTAAAACCTCAACAGAAGTATTTTTCTGTGGTAGATATTAGCAATGCGTTTTTCTCAATACCGATACACCCTGACAGCCAACATTGGTTTGCATTTACATTTCAGGGGAAAAGGTATACATAAACGCGACTACCACAGGGATATTGTGAGAGCCCAACAATATTCGCACAGGAAATGGCAAGTAACCTGGTGGGATTTATCCCACCAAGAGGCAGCCAGATTTTACTTTATGTAGACGACATTTTGCTGGCAGCCCCCACCCAGCAAGAATGCAGAGAAGATACCATAGCATTACTACAATTTTTAGCCACTCAAGGACACAAAGTAAACAAAAACAAACTGCAGCTTTGGAAAAAGCAGGTTAAATACCTGGGATATGTAATATCTAAAGAAGGCAGAATATTAGATGATGACAGAAAAATAGCAATTTTACAAGCACCCAAACCAATTACCAAGAAGGAAATGATGTCCTTCCTAGGTACGACTAATTTTTGTCGGAGTTGGATTCCAAACTATGCCTTGGAATCTGCTCCACTGACCAACTTAATATTCAAAAAACCTATGGCAGCTCAAGGTTTATTACAATGGACACCAGAAGCAGAATCAGCTTTCTGCAAACTGAAGCAATTGATAGCATCTTCTTTAGTTTTAGGATTACCGAACTATCATAAACGATTTTTTCAAACTGTAGATTGTAAGCAAAGCTATATGACATCAGTGTTAACACAACAACATGGGGACAAGCAACACCCCATAGCTAGTACAGCTAGACCCAGTGGCACGATCCTTGCCCCACTGTGTACAAGCAGTAGTCACAGCTGCAATGGCAGTGCAGGCTTCAGCCTCAGTAGTGTTGTTCCACCCACTCACATTGAGAGTGCCTCATGCAGTCGCGATTATTTTACTGCAAGAAAAAGTAGCATATCTTTCTCCTGCTAGACATCTTTCCTGTATGACTATACTGTTGAGCCAACCTCATATGACAATTGAAAGATGCACAACTTTGAATCCGTCAACCTTGCTCCCAACCCCTGCAGATGGCAAACCACACTGCTGCCTGCAGGAGATTGAGCAAAAGACACTGCCCAGAAAAGATCTTACAGATGTTCCCTTGGATGATGCCGAGGTGACATACTATGTGGACGGCTCATGCAAAAAGGGTCCTACAGGACAGAACCTAGTAGGATATGCAGTAGTTTCTGATACTGAGATTTTAGAAGCAAAGTCTTTACCACACAACTTGTCTGCACAAGCGGCAGAGTTGATTGCCTTGACACGAGCATGTACCTTAGCAAAGGTAAATGTGTAAATATTTTTAATGATAGCCAGTACGCTTTTTCTACTATACATGTTTTTGTGCAACAGTGGAAGAATAGAGGAATGATAACATCTACTGGCAAACTGATTAATCATGCGCAGTTTATTTTAGATTTATTAGAATCTATTCAGTTACCTCAGAAAGTAGCTATTTGTAAATGCGTAGCTCATACCAAACAACAGGATAGGATTTCAAAAGGTAATGCGAGGGCTGATACAGCTGCAAAACAAGCAGCTACAGCTCCAGAAGTATTTCTATTGAGTGAGGAATTACAACCTTCTGAGATTTTAGATTTAGAAATGTTAAAAACAATGCAGACACTTACTACAAAAATAGAGAAACAGAAATGGGAAAAACGAGGAGCAATTCTTGAGAAAGGGCTGTACATTTCCAAGGAAGGAAAACCAATTTTGCCATCTAACTTGTTTAGATATGCAGCTTTGTTGAGCCATGGGCAGTGCCATGTCTCAACAGGGGAGATGGTACAGTTAGTGAATCGAGTGTTTACGACATATGGATTTACAAACTACACAAAAAAATATTGTGCAGCATGCCATGTTTGCAACAGGCATCATGCACAAGGGGCACTGAAGCCTAAGCAAGGGAGTTTCCCTACACCACCGTACCCATTCCATACTATTTGTATGGATTTCATAGAACTAAACAAATGCGAAAATAAAAAGTACTGTCTTGTCATTATAGATATGTTTTCCAAATGGGTGGAAGCTTTTCTGACCAAAATTCCAGATGCAGCTACTGTTGCAAAAGTCCTTGTTAAAGAAATTATTCCTAGATTTGGCATACCGGAAAAGATCTACAGTGACAATGGCACACACTTTGAAAATCAAACCATACAACAGTTGAGTCGATATTTCGGAATTTCATTAAAGAACCATTGTGCATACCACCCCCAATCCGCAGGATTAGTAGAGAGGCATAATGGGGTTCTGAAAAATAAGCTTAGGAAATTGATTAGTGAGACACAGAAGAACTGGGTGCACTGTCTGCCTCTGGCATTGTTGAGCATGAGAACTGTTCTAAATGCAAAGGGGTTAACTCCTTTTGAAACACTGTTCGGGAAGGCATATTATATATCTCAGTGGAAACCTCTCATGCCTGCAGACCAGGAGGCTGACAGTTCACTTGCAGAGTATATGAGGCAATTTTTGAATAACAAACTTCTGCAGTTAAATTCTGTTTCAGATAAAGAACAGACCAGACCATTGGAAGCAGTAGTACAACCGGGATTGTGGATCTGGGTGAAGGTCGTGAAGAAAAGCAATTGGAGTTCACCGAAGTGGGAAGGACCGTTCCATGTTTTACTGGCAACACCCACTGCAGTCAAGATAGCTGAACGTGTGTCCTGGATCCATTTGACGCACTGCAAACTGGTCAAAAACTTTGAACTGGACAAAAATCTTGCTACTGTTATACAATGAGAACAAAATGACCAGGTATAGAGTAAACAGGGATGCAGAACAACCCCAGAAAAATTGCATGATCATCCTGTTAGCTATACTGATAACAATGATCTTTTTGCTGTGGCCTTTCCTTTTTTCAGCCACACGAGTTGAACTGAACAAACGTGATGCATTACTCATAGACTGGCATCCAAACTTTAACACTTACCAAGCAATTAAATATTTGTATGCTGAGACTTTTAATGTTTCAAACTGCCAGATTTGCACAGTTATACCAACAGCATACAGGGGATTATTGATGACTGCTGTCCCCCTAGGGGTCAATGGGACCTGTGAAAATTTGATTTTTGATACTGCACCTGTGAAATCACAAGACAAAATAGCATTGTACCTACCTGTTACACAAAAAGCAATTATATGTTTTTATAAAAATGACACTATTCAGGTGGGTTGGAGCAATTGCAATGTGACTGTTTCTTATAAATGTTATATTAAGACTAATAAGGCAGAAACTATCTGTGATGCAAACTATGACTCATATCTTGAGAAAATGCAAAAAACTGTTAGTGAAATACAGCATAATCCTGTTCTTTTGAAGCAACTTTCTATTATTGACAAGAAAATGTTTCATGCAGGGCAAGCATATATCAATACTAAAGTAGAAAATTGTTATTTTGTTTGTGGGAAAAAGGCATACAAATGGTTACCTGAAAATTGGTCCGGCAGTTGTTTTTTGGGTTACCTGGTTCTGGCCATACGACACACTGCAGCTTTGCCTCAAGGAAAAATTCGAAATGTCAGAGAGGTCAGCAGTAAACCTGGAAATCCAATCAAGAGACCCGAGAATCCAGTGGGACGAATCGAAGCAGGATGGAGAAACCATAATTCCATGAAGAACAAAAATAAACTAACACACATCGACTTGAGTGACACTATTATATCATGGGCAGGCATAGCCCCTGCATATGGCACAGTAAAATTGATTTGGGAGCTGAGAAAACTGTCTAAACTTCTTGAAGTTATGAGCAACGCAACTTTTTCTGCTCTCAAATTAGTGACTGATGAACTAAATGCTATGAGAACCGTGGTGCTTCAAAACCGCATGGCTCTCGACTTCACCCTAGTGGCGAGAGGTGGTACGTGCACTTTACTCAAAGAAGAATGCTCTTCGTATATTCCTGACAACCAGCATGAGATAAACAACCATCTTGAGGTGATTCAGCAAGTGTCGACCATGACCAACCCAGGCCCAAACCCTCTGACGGACTTTTTCCAGAATTTGTTTGGGGTGTGGGGTTCCATCCTAATGAACATCCTGATTGCCATTTGTGTGGGATTACTCCTATTAGGAGCATGCATCTGTTGTGGTATTCCCTGCATGAAAAAGTTAATCAAAGATTTTATAGACATGTCAGTTTCTGAGACTTTGTATCAAAGTACTGAAATTGAAGGATTGTTGAAAAGTGAAATGCTTTCATAAGTCTAAACTGAATGACTCCATTAACTGCAAATCTGAAATGGAAGAGGTTAGGAGAAGAAGCAAACCGTTTATGCTTTTGAAAATAGAATAAAAAGTATTAGCAGGGGGAAATGTCAGAAAAATATGCATTTATGTATATGTTTAATGCTTATTAGAAGCTGAAAGGGTTAACACATTTTCATTCTATTTTATGTACAGCTTGATTCTGTATGAAATTATAAGATGATTTTTCAAACTGCAGTATGCTTTCTGAAATTGCAAGATGCACCCTGACCTAGTATTTGCTAGCACAGCAAAATACATGTTATGCCTTTTGGAAATGTACTGAGAAGCAGGTGATTATCTGCTAGGTCAGGAAAATGAATGAATAGTGAATGAATAGAACAATACTGTTTTCTATAATATGATTGAATATGAACAATCAGCCTTGTTCATGTTATGAGAACATGCACAGCTGCAGAAAAGAAGAGATACATCAAACAAAGACTGCTTGAAGAATCTGTATTTGCTTTGTGCTCAAATTAGTCATAGTACCTTGAATGGTAACATAGCATAGTGGGAAGTTGTATCTAACCGGTGGTCGTCAAGGCCACATTGTTTTTCTTAGGAAGTTTTTCATAAAATTGATAGTGCAAGCAGAAAATCATGGACAAACAGCTGCTATGAAGTAATGATGTTAGAACTTGTGATCTGTTACATCAGCTTGGTACGCAATGTCTTGTTAGGAAATGTATAAAGATGGACTTACTTCCTGATTTTAGTTAGACAAACTCTGTATTAGCACGTTTTTGTCTCCTTGCTGCAAGATTAAAGTGCCTTAACCTGAACCTGCAGTGTATTGATCTTTTTGAAGTTAATTTTTCCTTTGACACACCCTCTTGTGAGTGCATGCTTCCATACAATCGCTATAAGGGCTGCCACTCATCAGTAGCTTGGTGAGTTTAATCTCCACCCCTAGGCTACCCCTCTACTTCACTGTCCTTCCTCCAATAGATAGTAGGGACCTACCTATCCTCCCTGCCAGTGCTGTCATATGCCCAGGGAATTAGTCAAACTTGTATCAACTGGGCTGTAGTCTGGTCTCTATCCCTGTATTTGTAATACTCTACTTAAGTATTGACCTTAACTGTGATTGCTCTGAAAAAAATGTTCTGATTGAGTCTCCACTGAAAATGAGTCTTGCCCATTTAGATAAATATATTATCAAGACATAAATAAAAAAAGATTAGCTAAGATAGCCATAGATAGATAGATAGATAGATAGATAGATAGATAGATAGATAGATAGATGGAAAGATAAATAGCAAGATAGAGAGCTAGATAATCTGAAAACCTTATTTCAAGACTCAGAAGTCCATCTGAGTGGTTACCTTAGTTACGGACATGACAGAGAGATTGAAAATTATAAGATGTAGCAGCTATGTGCATATTTGACAGGTAATACATTTTCCTCATCATCCAGAACAGCACACTGTCATCAACAACAGGGATGCCAAATTTGTTTCATTCAGGGGGATCCTTCTTGAAGATTACAAAGAAACTCAGCACTTCTCCAAAGTGGCATCTCAACTGCAATATACTGCATTACCTAGGAAACCTTATTTCTCCCCATTTCACCATTTTGGGAAATAATTTCAAGAAATATTTACCTAGAATCAAGGAGAGTTTTTCTTTTGTGGCTGATCGGTGATTAGCTACCAGCAGATCTCTGCAACAAAGTCATCATCATAGGAAACTATCCTTTACTGTGCAAAGGGGCTTTGGTTGAATCCTAGTACACATCCTATGAACCACTCAAACCACAAAGCTTTGTGGACTTCACACTCACATGTACTATGCCATTATGAAATATCATAATATTGGTATGTCCCCAGTGAAATTCACTGAAAATTTGCAAGGAAAAACAGACAAAAGGAAGTATCAAACTGTCCTGTTCTTTTATACTTTGAAAAGAAATTCCTTGTTTTTGAAAATGTAACAATGATAAAACATAAAATAATAGCAAAAATATGACAAACAAGATACGTGAAATTGAAAAATACAATATAATTGTAATGTTTTGCAATGGCTTGTGATGAAATAACAAAGAGAATGTTTTTGGTAAGACACCATGATTCCTTTCAAAAAAAGTGTATTTTGTTGAATTTTGATGGTCCAATCAATAACATTTGAGTAGTAATTGGCTAAACAACTCCAAGCTGGTTTGAAATATGCCCTTTTGGAGGTTCTGGGTATAAAAAAATGTACAGCAGAAGCAATTAGTTCAATAGTCCAACCCTTGCCGTTGGAGAATGAGAGTTGAAAACAAACTGTGTATTATTGGTTCTAGGCCAAATGGATATCCCTACAATGATAACATGAGAAATTGGTAATATAGACTGTTTGTGCACATATATGGATTAGGATATTATCAGCCATGAAGGTAACATAGGCATAGCTAGTTGGAAGATACTGTAAGTTTGGAAGCAAAACAATAAGAATTGCAGCATAATACAAGATGAATGAATTAAGAACCAAAAATAAATTTGTAGAACAAAATAAATATTTTGTAATTTGATAAGAGATATTAGTAATACTATCTATAACAAGTGCAACTTGGTAAAATATATGATGCACTCTAAGTTCGAACTGAAGATATCTTACCAGCCTAAAATTATACAAAGTTAATGCTACCATTTTCTTTAATCCAAAGAAACAGTGCTTGGGAAGATATTTAATACTGTAAAGCTGGGTTCCCTGCTCACTGATAAACAAATGTTGTTTTTCTAAGAAGAAAACAGTTAGGGCCTTATCTACTTTTGAATGTGCTCTTGCGGTGTGAAGTAAATGTTGATTTGTGGATCATAGCTGTTTGTTATAAGCCAATATAATAGGTCTGTAGTGTAAGGGCATTTGCTCTGATAAAGTAGTTTAAACATAAAGACAAGTTGGTTTTATCTAAGTGTAATCCAAGTAATTTTAAACAGGGCAGGGCAGTGATGTGAGGTGTAAGGGATGAGTTACTGCAAATGTAGTACTAATCCAATCTTTCACAGAGTTTGATGGGATACCCATAATCATTCTGCAGTATAATAACTATTCAGGACGTGAAGTAAGAGCTTTCAGGCATGTAGACTTTAATTTTTTGGAGAGTGGCAATTTTGCAGTTGGTTTGTTCAGCTGCATTTTCAACATGATTCTTGAAAGACAGAGCAGAGTCAACCAAACTCCCTAATTACTTCAAGCATGTCAGTTATTGAATAGGTCTGAAGCTATTATAGATATTTTTTGCTGACCCGTATATAAGTAGTAACTGTGATGGAATGTTTCTTTGAGATGGGGCCCATTTCTTCCATTCAGTATATTATAGGTAATCCCACATTTAATTATATTGAAGCCTAACCAGAGACCATTTTTAAATGTCTTGTATGTATCAGTGATGTGAATTAGAGTTGAATTAACTAGTGCATTAAATAAGCCTGGTCCTTGCAACATAGAGGTACATTTCATTAGTGCAAATGGAAAAAAATAATTAGCAGACCAAGAGTTGATTCTTTAAGATACCGATATCAGAATGACAAAAATCTGAGGCCAAAGTTTGTCAAGTTATCGTCTGCTTTCTCCGAGTAAAGTGAGTGCAGAACCAAAGGACGGAGTCAGGGAAACAATCCTATATGACAGAGCTGAAGAAGCATAATTTTATTGCCCAGAATGTCCTATATTTTTGAAAAAGTCAAGGAAAAATGGCAGCTGTGCTTCCCTTGATTTATATTGCTAAATGCACTGTTAATGAGCTTCCATATGATAGCGTTGAACCCATGAGCAGATCTCAAGCCATGCTGATTTGTGGATAATTTATAATTTAGACATGGCTGTTGGAACAGGAATTGTGACATAAATCATCTTCTCATGCTGGTGTGTGATGTCATCATGATGAGTGTTTCTGATTACAACCTGATACATTCTGAGGCTACGAGTTTTGGATATGCCACTTCTTTTGAATGCCCAGCTTACTCGAGTGTCAGTGACTCACACTTTGTTGCTAAATGCATTTCTTTTTACATCTTGTGTCATAAGTGTCTGATGCTTGTTTGATGCAAGGATTATTAATAAGTATTGCAGACATTTTTTCTTTGAACAGGTAATTTTTTTTTTTGTTAGAGTAAGTCTAAGGTGAACTCCAGGCTTCTGCAGGTCACTTATACATGAATTTGACACATTTGCTTTGTTCACAAGGTCATAGATTCATAGGTACTTACTAGGCTAGTGATCTATGAGGATCTTGAGAAGCTTAGCAATGCATTCCCAAGTGATTTATTAGCCTTAGTATTATAAGTACAGTTAACCCCAAGCCCTTTGTATTTTAACCCAGAACCCTTTGTGTTTTAAGTATGAATAACCAGAGCCAGGCAAACATTTTCATGTTACCCCTGTCCATAAGGGACAAAGGTGCTAGTCAACTGGCAGTTTCCTATCCATTCATCCAGGTTACATTTGAACAGAGTAAGAGATGTACTTTGCTTTACATGGAGAGGAAGGCAATTCCATAGAAGTGGTATTCTCTGTGAAACATACCCACCCCTCCAGAATGTTCTGTATAAGCTGCAGAAGAAATTAAGGTCTCTTGAGTGGGTGTGCCTGCCACTGTTGGACTTGTGGCTGAGCAGTAGGTCTGAAAGGAGTGGGCTGGTAGAGGCTCTTTAAGTGAAGCAGAGCTTGCCTCACAGTAGTCTGTATGATACCGGGAAGAGGGACAAGGCTTTGAGATGCTCAGTGTAGCTTTTGTGATTTAGGCCATTTAATTACTACAGTGCATTCTCACCAAGAAAATAAAGTTGTGCCAAGTGTCTGGACAAGTGCATACTGAAGAGGGGGATTATACTCAATGACTGTCTCACTAAGTGCAGAATACAGTAGAATAATCACCTCCCCGGAGGTGGATGCCCATAGTAATAAACTGTACAATACAAATATCCATTTAAATTCCCTGGCTGGTAAACAAACATGGGAAGTGGAAGTGAGAGTGAAAATCCTTAACACTAGAGCACAGGGGACTCCTGAGACAACGAGAGACCCCCATCTTGTGTTTTGAAGATCTGGCAACTTGCTGTGGTGCCAAGGAATGAGATATTTGTTGTACAGTAAGATTTTCATTAGTAGAAGCTAGACTGAAATGTAAAAAGAAAAGTGCTGCTTCAGATGAATTGAACAAATAGTTTGTATTTGTCAATTTAAGCATTAGAATGGTGGAATATTTAATGCTAATGGGTGCATATTTCTGATTAAACTGCTTTCTCGTGGATATTTCTGGAAGGCATTATGAAAGCATGAACTGCTATATCAGTCTACTCATCTCCTTGGCCACTTACATGAAGTGATTCTTACCTTAAAGAAGCAGTCAGGAAATTCCACGCTGAGGAGAATTTTTCAAAAGGGATTTAGATGTTAAAGTCATATAGCCATGTTAAATAATCCAAGGAGTTTGCATTTCCAGTTTAATGCTTTGAGCTTGTAGAGTGATAACATTACCACCTTTATCTCCTTCAGGCAGCCACAAAATCCACACATTGAATGACCTGAAAAACAAATCCCATAAGAGCAATCTGTCTGGACAGAAGATAAAACATTTTAATGCTCATTGGAAATTATCATGTCCTCTTGCAGCTTATTAGCCTGTCAGAATATAGCTATCTCTATGAAGTAAACCTTCGATTTAAGCTTGTCAGATTATCTTTAATATGGTCCAGAACTGATTCCTTATTAGAGGACATGGCTGACATTATATACACAACTATTTGGGTGAGGGCATCGTGCTTGCCATTTTGAAATTTAGAATTATCAATTGTGGTGCTTCAGTTGTGCCTGGTAATTTTATTTTCTGATTAATTACATTCTTTAATAATTTAGTACTGCCAGTGCATCCTTCCAGGCAGAACAATGGCACAGTTGTCTCATAACAAGAAGTTTACGGGTTCATTTCTTGGCTAGGGGGCCTTCTGTGTGGACTCTGAATGTCATATCTGTGTTCATATGGGTTATCTCTGAGTACTCCAGTTTTATGTCAAAGACATGCAGCAGGTGGCTTGATGATTTTAAATTGTCCTTAGGTGCATGTGTGATATGGAAGAAAGGCCTAACAATATATTTATGTTACCTTCTTGCCTAGTAAACTCTGGATGGTGGCTATTGTCTATGGGGTCACAATAAAAATCAAATGTCACTCATAATTGTGGATGGATGGATATGGCTTTTCTTTGTAGTGGTAATTTCTCAGTGGGATAATAAATGCCAAAATATTGTTACTGAAGTGGGTTACATCATCAAATAATCAGTAATTTTCTGCAGTCATTAAACCAATGAACCCAAATGTTAATACTATCATTGTATTAGTTTCACATTGCTAGATTTTAAATGCTGAGTATGTTATCAGTCTCTGGTTATGATTTACTCATTCTTCCATCCTATCCTGGCCTGTTTCTACTGTTGGTCTACAATAGTTAGCTTATTAGTAATCACAGCAATTGAACTAAACTGGAACTTTGTTTTGATTTTTATTAATTCTTGACCAGCTATTGACAGCTTGCTTGTGTGTATTCAGTGCACATTACATTAATTTGCATGTAATGCATGTGTCTTTTAGGGTAGTTAAATGCTAGTAAGCACATATCAAAGTCTTTCTCTTTTACAATACTTTTACACCATTGTTACTCTGGAATTTACTTACCAAGACTCACTTGGAAGGTCTTCACTCCACCGGGGCTTAATCCAGCTGTGAAAGTTCAATAAATAAATGTAAGTGCAGCTGGAATTCATTTCATTTCCTGCAATGTTCCTTCTCACATTTAACAATGTACCTTCGTAACATCCATTTCCACAATCATTTGTAGTGATCTTTTAGGGTGAGAAGATATTGCTTTTCTTGTGTTGCTAAAAAGATGGATGAAAAAGAGAACTTTTCTGATCTCCTCAACATGTATAGTCAACACTGATATATTTCCCAAATATGTGAAGATAATTGTTCAAAGGATTATTTTATCTCTCATAAAATTGGTGTATCATGTGTTGGGTGGAGCCTTACTTCCCCAGGAGTAGATTTATAAAAAGAAAATAGTCATTGATGATATTTGGAAATAATTAATACACTGAATCCTGCCATGTTGCTGCCATTTAGTCTAGGACTGATTATCTGTGAGAGCTATGGTCATGTTTAGCAGTAGTAAAAACAATGTGAGTGAAGGTGAAGTCCCATAGCGTGATATTAATGACTGAGCCATTCCAGTTCAACTTAAAGTGTCCCAGAGTAACACACTCCTCCCTGAAGAAGGTAGACTGAAGGAGAAAGAAGGGAGTGAGTTTCTTAATGCCAGGTTCAAATGGCTAGTAGGTCATGAGTATAATCTGCATTTTTGTCCAACTCCCAATGTAAGGTCACAACAAGGATAGGTTAAAATTGCCAGGAATGATTTTTTGTGAACTTTGTCAGCCTGTGAATGTCATGTGATTCTACATTCCTATGAGGTTCAAGATTAAGTGATATAAAACAAGCATGGAAAACCACTAACAGATTACTACTGCAGACATGAGAAATGAGAGCAGAGTGACCATATCAGGTATTATAAATACTCTGATATGATGCACAGTATATAAGCCAGAACTGCAGGTAGGGTGACATAAAATAGGTGGTTGCTACTGGTGCAAATCTGTAGGGGACAACATACAAAATATGGTATCTTTTGAAAAAATATAACAGTTTCATAGTTTATAACCTGTTATAATTTTTTTCTGGGTGTTTTTTGTACCTGTGTCTGGCTACTATCAAGCCTCCCCCAAATGGACGTAGCCCATCCATTCCCTGATATTATGGAATCACCCCGGTACTGTAGGAGTGGGAGTGCTGTCCAGGCAGTCCATCAAACAGGCTGCTTCTGCCCTTGTCAGCATCCTGGCAGTGATGGAATTTGTATGGCCTAATCCCACCACCTGGGTGCTGGGGGGTTTGTGAGCTAATTGGATCCCCATCAGTACTCACAACTGCATGCCCCTATGAGTGCACACCAAAGCTACCACCAGTGAGCTGAAATCCAGCCTTGAAGAACCCAGGACATGCACATCATCCTAGGGGTTGTAGCTGTATATGCCCTGCTCCGCCCTGCCTCTCCCCATAATGGGTTCACCTATCCGCCTGTCAGCCCCCTTGAGCACCTGAGCTGCTAATCAAACTCAGATCATCTGGATTGTAATCAAGGTTTTATCCCTCTATGTCACTAGAACTGGTTACAGCTGTCATTAAGTGAATGGAATCGTGCAAACGTAGCTCATTAACAGTGACAGCACTAATCATGCTGTGGTGTTAATCATATTTGCAGTGCTAGTCATGTAGGCCACATTATCTCATTCAATGTTATAGTGCTTGGAAGACATTTATGTTTCACTGTAACTTAATATTGGTACTAAATTTGTAGTGTAGTGATTAAGCATATTAAATCTGAGAAAATTACTTCAGCTGAACAAGAAATGCAAAAAAACTATTTTTCTCACAGCTGAAAATATTTTCTCACATTTCATTTTTGCCTGCCAATAATCATGAATGTCACATTTAACTAAATGACTGCCGGTACGCATTATTGAGTTAATGACAATATGTGAACTGTTAAACTGTTCCTTTCTTTCAAAAGTAGCAGAGATATATATTGTTGTATAATAAACTTGTTTTTTATAAACCTTCTGTGCTTTTATGACATTTATGATATTTTCTAACAAAGAATATTTATTGTCAGCTTTTATGTTCCATTTGTGCAATTAGATGCATGCATGATGCACGGCTTTCTGTCCTGGTGGTTGAACCTGATTTTAAACTATACTTGTATAACTTGTGAGTAATAGTTATACAACTGGTTCAGTCCAGGACTAGAATTTACACCTTCTGAGATCTGACACCTCTACTGTGCAAAGTATGCATATGTCATTGTGAACTATAAAATCACATTCAGTTTTTAACTTAAACAAGTTATTTGCTGTGTGGTCTTATTTTTTAAACTAGTCTTTTTTATCTGTTCTTAACCAAAATATACAACTAATAACTTTAACAAGAGAGCTATAAGATGGAAAGGAAACCAGTTATGGGTAGAACCCCATTCCCATCATTTCCTGTCCTTTAGCATCTGTCCAAGTTAGGTGATATTGGTTCAGATGAATGAGATGTTATTCTGCACTCAATCTGTAACACATGGCTTTTATCTCATCTTTCATTTACCCATAAAGAATTCTTTAATCTTAAGCCATTTCCCCATTTTAACACATACTTAGACTGACATTCCCCTTCCATTAATGTTCTTTTGTTAGCTGCTATTTCCTCTATCATGCTTTGAAGATTGCCTAACTTAGGAATCTCTGTTTTCTTCCACCTCCTAGTGATTGCCTTGTACCCGGCTAACATTATCATCCTTAATAACTCTTTTTATTGTTTTCCTTTTGTTTGTGGTGGTGCTAACTACAAGGAATAAAGCCTCTGTGTTATTTCTACTGTGCCTGGCCATATTAGTTCAATCAAGGCCTGCATTTCCTCCTTTTACTCACCCAGTTTTAGACATGACCAAAATATATGCATCCAGTTCTGTTCTTCACCTGTATTACACCTTCATCGTGCTTCCAACACATTAGAAAACATTTCCCAGCTATGACAGTATGTAAAATATTTATGCAGGCATTTTCAGGCAAAGATCTTGAATTTCCTTTCACCACCTTTATCCCTTGGCATGTTTCTGCCCACTGATCTTCTTGTAACTAACACTTAAATATTAGCCCCCAATCCTTCTCAGATTGTGGCCTTTCCTAAAGTTGTACTTCCTAGATTGCTTTACACAACTTAAGATATCATACCCTTATTTTTCCCAGGGCTTTCCTCTGTGAGTCCTATATAATTTTTGCTCAGCTTGATAAATGATGAAGGGAAAGTATTCTATCTTAATATTTTTATACATTTCCCTAAGCCCCATATATCTAGTGAAATCCACAGCCTCTAACTGAAATGATGTTTTAAATGTGCTATTTCTAGATCTTCCCATTTTATTTTCATCTGACTCTATACCCATTTTATATTATTTTCCTGCCCTTTTGAAACTGACTCCAGCACCTACTGGTGCAATCTAGTTGAGCACCTCCTTCTGTTCTCCTTTCTCAATTAAATCTTTAAGGCCTACTGCTGTCTGTTTTAAAAGATGTACTCCCCCTTTCTTCTAGCCATAGAATGACTTCTGGGTCTCTGTTTTGTTGTAACAGAGTCTGCCTGGCTGCTGTTATCCATCCAGTGTTCCTGCTGTGTAATGTTATTTACTTTCAGGTCAGTGACTGCCAGTCCACCTATATCTCTTCCTAAAAGCAGTCTTTTCCAGGCAACCCATGGTTTCTCATAAACCCATATAAAGGTTTTGAAGGCATTTTCTAAGTCTCTATAAAAGCTTTCTCTCAGGTTAAAGGATATTGCCTGGAAATAATATAATGACAATGGTAAAATAAATATCTGTATTTGAAGATTGTCGGAAGTCTGAACTCACTTTCTATGCAAGGGGCAGCAAATGTTTATGCCTAATCAAATGAGTCCTGTTGCTGACGTTAATAGTATATCTCTTGTCAATCTATTTGGATTGGTGCAACTGCTGTTTTTAACTTCTTGTTTAATATGCATTTCTCTTCTCCTTGTATTACTTCTCATTCTGCCTTTATTGACAGAGTTAACTAATTTATTGTGAAAACCCCCTAAAACTCCCTGTTTATAGAATGTAAATGTAAAACGTTCAAGTCATTGCTTGCATAGTTATCTACTTAAATTAAACTAGATAAATGTGGATGTATCTGAAAAACCTATCCAGTTTTCGGATGAAATGACAGTTATCACAAAAATGACTATTAACTATGTACAGAACATGAATTACAAATGCTTATTTTCCTGTCTATATTTTACACTGTGATAAAGTCCATAAAACTTGGTCTTTAACCTGCATACAGCAGTTCATTCCAAAATGTACATCAGAACCCTAGCCAATTAATCTGTACCTTCATTGATGGAATGGGTATTAGCTTGAAGATTTGTGACTTATGATGTGGGCTATACATGAATCTGGTTGGAATTCGGTGTTACTTATGCAGATAACATTTATACAGACACAAGGTCACTTTGTCAGTATGCATGTTATCATAGTGATTTTTGTTTTCATTTTATTGAATGGACTTACATTGCTAAATGCAATATGTTGATGAATTGTAGATCATTTCTGTGTAGCAGTGAAAGTGAATGGGAATGTTCTATTCACTAACACTATTAACTCACTCACACGTAAAATGCCTTTTTTGTATACTTCCAGTTCATACCAGTACCATCTTATGGCATCCAGAACTATTTTTGGGTCTGCCCCTTTTAACTAAGTGACTTACCAGCTAGTAATAGGCAGTGTTGGAAAGGGGAAGGCATTGTTAATAAAACTGCATTAATATTGTTAGTCTAGGATATCCTGCAGTGGGGAAATTAATCTTTGTTTGCCATTTATTACCATATTTTCAAATTTATGTTCATATTTTCATAATTGAGAGACCTACTTGTTATTGAAGTGTTGTTGTTGTGTCTTTCGGCTTTTCCAGGTTAGGGGTCGCCACAGCAGAACTCCGGTCCACTAATAATTGGCAGTAGATTTTTACGTGCCGAGTTGCCAGCCCTGACGCACAACCTACAATGAAGGTACGCCCATTCACGCATGTCTCCACACAGAAGATGCTCTAACTGAGAATCGAACAGGACAACGTCTTACTGTGAGGTGACAATGCTACCACAGCACCACCACCGCTATTGAGGTGTATGGTGTGAAATACCAATGTGAGAGACAGAGCAATTCACTGTCAATGCAATTCACTATCGATGCTAGTTTATATTGTACTATATTGGAAATATCGTTTGTTGTTTGTTAGTAATTATGAGAATAAGTAATATTTCCACATGTACTTAATACTTCAAAAACTGTGTGACATACAAACCAGTGCATGACATTAAGTGAACATTTAAATGTTGTTGAAGAAAACTGTCTTTGATATTTCCAATGTAAGTTGCACATCTTGAGAGATACCCAGTATTATTTGTTTTGGTAATTATACAATTAAGTATATGTTTTCATATTTTTCTAAATATTTGAATAAACATGAACTTCTACAGAAATTTCTTGTTGTCATGTGAAAGCTTATGTCAAATTAACAAAAATATTCTAACATTATAAGACTAGGTTGAACACTTTTTAAGATATGAAGATGTGTTTGTGAAAGTTTACAAAAATATAATTTGGGGTTTGTGTGCATTATAATATATTACAATATTTATGGAAAATACTATGAATGTACTGACTATCATCACTGTAAAGATATTTCTTAATGCTAACAATGGTATTTGTACAGTTTTACTAGATTTTATTGTTCATAAAATATTTATATTTGCTTATTTTATGCTATTTAAGTTTATTTTTCAGAAAATGTTCTAGAATACAAGATATGCATATCCTACTAGAGGTGTGACATTCCACACCATGTGGGTGTTAATGAGTTAGGGGAGAGCATGATGTGCTTGTTTTTGCTGAGACCAGATGACAGCACACTAGGATGCAGCCCAGTGGTGGCAAACATTTTGGGCTCAGTGTGTCAAAATTCAGAAAATGGCCTAACTTGACTCTGCTGGCATGTCACCCCCCACCAACAAAAGTAAATAAATAACTCCATCCATGCTCAACCCCTTTTCCCATGTTTGCACATGGAAATAAAACAGCATCACTCTCAATACATCATGGATAAATCTCAACAGAAGCAAGGGCAAATCTAGAATTAAGAGACATGGGCTATTAATTTGAGACACTGACAGAAAAAATGAACACCAATTAATATACATTTTCTGATGTAAATTAAGTCTATAAATCTAATTATTGTCATTAAGTGTAAAAAGTCACCAGTTTTAGGTGGGATTAAGAGGGACTATTGAGAGGAATGTAAAACAGCACACGCTTAGAAATGCAGACTACTTGCCCTTTGTAGAAGTATAACTATGACAAGAAAACAATGTCAGCACTGCCCTTTGCAGACTCTATCAAAACAGTATACTGAAATAGTCTTTGAGTTTAATAACTTCCTTACCTCTGCAGCAGTGTTGCTGAACTGGCTCCTGCCACAAAATAATTCAGTGCTCTTCACATGAGCAACAAATGCAAAAGCAGTTTCTTTGGTAACTAGGTTGTTGGTGAATGCTGGTGTGTCATCCAGAATATCATGGCGTGTCACCTTTGACTTGCATGTCATAGGCTCGCCATCACTTATTTAGCCCTTTTCCTCATAGTTGTGTGAAATGGGAGTTAATGTATGTTAAATTGTTGGAGCTGTGGGTGTACAGGTGGCTTTTTCCCCTTCAAAAAAAAGGTGTTTAATGATTCTGTTTAGTTCAGCGGATTTGTGGATGCCAGTTGTTTAGATGGTTTAAATGGGTTGCATTCTTATGTATTACATTATTGATTGATAATGTAATACACTCACACACATAAACACAAAAATGCACACACACATGCATGTACGTGCACATGTGCTTATGCACACACACACACACACACACACACACACACACACACACACACACACACACACACACACACACACACACACACACACACACCATGCTACAAACTGTATAGAAGAAAACAATACTTGAACACACATAACTCAAGTTCGATGTTTTGAAAAATCATCTATACAAGAATGTGTGTATGTTTCAAACTTCAGTCTTGAAGTACATCGGTCAAAAAGTTTTATTTTGCTATAGTTGTGACACCTTATTAACTTTCCGAGAATAGCAATGTGCTATGCAAATATGCCACAGTTATTTTATGCTATTCATGTTTACAGGTTTATGAAAACAGAATGTGCAGTAAAACACCTAAAAGTATGTTTTTCAAATCATACTGTGGCACACAGTGATGTTTTTTACTGTCATTTCTCTGTGACCTCAGAGCTAAATAAACATGAACACAGCAAGAGAATGTAGTTTGTAAATGGAACCCAGTAATAAACAAAGGACAAGAGGTTGTAAGATAACATAATGCTTCAGGCCATTCGATTTCTAACTTTCCACCACTTAATAATAGCAATCTAACTTTTTCCCCTCTATTTATATTTCATACATTTCAGTTGATGTCATACTGTGACAGGTGAAGAGCACCACCTCAGAAAAAAAGGATGAAAATTCCATAAGAAAATCATGGAAAATCATCCACTTCAAAACATTAAATGCTTTTTACATCATTTTATATCCACTGCCAAGCAACCAGACAAATCAACATCAGTTACCATGGGAATGTCATTTCACGTCATCTTTCTGCACTGATTTGGCAAAACCACTTATAAAATCCAAATACATGTTTTCCCTATGACAAATTTCAAGGTGAAAATCAAAGACAGGCAGTATCTCAAAACATAAATCTGATGCTAGTTTTGTATTTATGTATTCTGTAAGCTAGTTAGATACTTAAAGCTGCAATATGTCGTCCTCTCTTGAGTGATTACATTCTTGAAAAAGTCACATAATTATTTAAAAAAAATGCATTTTTGAATTGTACCATTGTCTTTGAAAATGTATTTGCTCATTTTGGCTACACGCAGAGAGTGTTACATTTTATAACTATAATTGCATTATTTCTGTCTAGAATAAATCTAGACAACCATTTCATTGTTTGTGTTTGTATATATATATATATATATATATATATATATATATATATATATATATATATATATATATATAAAACTAATGTGTGTGCGCATGTGTATGAATGCATGCATGTGTTTATTTGTTCTTTAAGCTGGATGATGAGTTGATATAATAGAAAATCTTTTCATTCACAGCCTGGGCAAGTGGCAAAAAAAATGTAAACCCGAGGAAGACAGTGTGTGCGCGTGTAAGCATGAGTGCATGCGTTTAAGCCGGAGTAAGCATGTATAAGGCTCTTTAAGGAGTTGTAAGTGCGTTTGCGCTGGTGTGCACGTGTTTTAACCCGAATAAGCAACTTTTAGTCAGTGTAAGCATGTGTGCGCGCATGTGAGCTGCTGTGAGCATGTTTGCGCTTGTGTGCGCGGCGCTCCCCCCTGAGGAAACAGAAAGGAAAAAGGAAGCACAACAAATAGTAGGAAGCTACAGGGAGTACTAGCAGAGCTAGCAGGTAAAAACAATCAGAATCAGGCAATTACACAGGCAGTACACTAGTCCAGCCCAGCCTAGCACTTAAAACTCTACAAACAACAGTCCATTATGTTTCTTACAAGAGACACTGCAGTAAGCTAATAGAAGTGAAAACTGAAAAAGCTTTACTGAGACAAAAAAATGTTAGGGGCTGCCATTGCTGTTATAAGGCGACATATGCAACATGCTGAGGGTGGTGACAATGGAAATGCTGCAGGACAACCCACAGTGAGGAGACGGAGAAGAGTGTACAGGCCCTGGGTAACCTACCAGGGGCTACATGAGCTGGAGATAGTGGAGCGCTATAGAGTGGACAGAGACCTCCTGCAGCAAATTGTTGAGCTGTGCAGGCCACGCCTCACACACAGACCCAACAGAGGGGAACCCATCCCAGTGGAAACCAAGGTATGTGTTGGACTAAGAATACTAGCAACAGGTACCTTCCAGAGACCAACTGGTGATATGATGGGGATATCACAGGCATCAGCATCCAGGGTACTACACCAGTTTCTGGATGCCATGTCAGCACATGTCGGTGATCATGTATATTTCCCCAATTCCTGTGAGGTATTGGCCAGCAATATGCATCTCTTCCAGCAAATAGTGGAATACCCTGAGGTAGTGGGTGCAATAGACTGCATGCACATATGCATCAAAGCACCAGCCGGCGAGCGGCGTAGGGTCTACTTCAACCGCAAGGGCTTCCCCTCCATCAACTGCCAGGTCATGTGTGATGCCCAGGGCATAATACTGAATGTGTGTGCAGGCTGCCCTGGAAGCTACCATGATTCCCATATCTGGCATCTGACACAGCTGTACCAGACATTTGCCAATGGAGACATCCCACATGGTCACCTAGTGGGGGATGCTGGCTATGCAGTGGAGCCGTGGCTGATGACACCCATCAGAAATGCACACACACCTGAACAGGAATGCCATAATGAGGCACACGCACATACACGTAATGTAATAGAGCGTGTGTTTGGGCTGCTCAAGTCATGGTTCCAGTGCCTGGACACATCTGGTGGAGCCTTGCAGTACTCACCAACTACATGTACCCAAATTGTCATGGTATGTGCTATGCTACATAATATGATCCTGCGAAAACAGCTGCAGCAGGACCAGCATAGGCCTGGGCCAAACAGCCCCCTACCATTGCCAAGGCCATCACAGGCAGAGCGTGACTCGGAGGAGGAACAACCTGAGCCTGCCCCAGTAGGCAGAAGGAGGTGTGCCCAGTATGCTTTGGCCTTGGCAAAGAGGCAACGCATAGCACATACACTGGCTCAGTAGGAACTCTGGAAATTATACCTCTCTCCGACTCACACATAAAGTAAAAGGGATGCCTAAGTTGACACTACCTGCTTCCAAACATGTGCAGGGAGTGTAGTATGTGCATCCAACATAGGCAGCCCTGCAGCACCACCTAAGGCATGAATGCCATGTGTTAAGCAATATAAAGCAGTGCTAAACAGCAATTACCACCATGTAGTATATGCAAACAAAATCGCACACACCAACTAGCACAACTGTGGTCAATATTCAGTAATATTGGGCAACATCCAGCAATGTTGGTGAATATTGAGCAATGTTGGACAAGCCTGGTCTAAGTAGGGCATAGCTGAACAAAAGCCAACATGCTCATATTTGCTTAACAGGCCCTTAAGCAGTCTGGTCTGCTCAGTATGAAAATATAAAGCAGTGATGGGCCTCAAACCCAGGATACCGTGCACTATAGCCAAAGTACTGAACCACTAAACCATGACAGTATTGCAGTGGTCCACCTGTATGATGGAATGTTGATAAGTCTATGCAAAGTATTCCATGGAAACCCTGCAGGCACAGCATAATCCTTGTTGAGTTATGACACAAAGGTGAGTCCTGCAGTGAGAACAGAACCTGACTTCCAACACACACAGTATAAATGTTAATATTGGTCATGTTCGCACACATCAACAAATGTAGTGGACCTCAGATAGCAACATACTGAAGGGTCACACTGGGCATGCTCACACACTTGAATAAATGAGACAAATGTCAGGCAACAAAACATGGAATGGCAGAACTGGGTATGCTCACACACTTAGGCCATGTCTGAGTACAGCAGTGGGCCACACATATCTGGCAGTTGCATGTGTTAACCCAGCAACCTGTCACTATACAGCAATCCGCCCTGTGCACACAGTTATATGTCAACAGACACATCTATAATATAGTGGAACCCTGTCATAATCAAATATGTTCTGCAGATACCGAAGTTGTTCATGGAAACTGGTAAAGCAAAGATGATAAAGACCTGAAAACAGTATCAGCAATAAACATTGTGCATCTTGAACATTAGCATAGGTTCAGAGGTCGATACTAGGCTATCTGCCCTAGGGCATGTACAAACCTAGCCAGAGTGTGTTTGGCATTCGCAACCCTGTCAGATTACTGCACTGTGTGTGTGAATAGTAGGTCACACAAGATAGCCCATGTACGTTTAGGCTAGTGTGCCTCTGTCTAGCAGGGACACAGAAGATATCCCACGGGTAAATATACGATCACCCATACAGTCGTCAAGATGTCTCCAGTAGGTGGTCAGTGGGTGGCTCTGACTATGTGAAACTGGGATTACATTCTGTAGTGAGTGGAGCCTCTGGGATAAGAATCTGTCCCTCCACAATGTCCTATTAACATATGTGCTGAGGTATACGTCCCTGGAGTGTGTAGCTCCAAGGGAGTTGGATATCCTGAGGTGGAGAATGTCCAGTAATTCTTGGTTGGGTATATCTGTAAACAACAGGCACACATCATATCTGAGTAGGTGGTAAGCGACGGAGTAGAGCTGGAGTTACTGCATCTGAACTATGCAGGGCATCTGTGTGAGTCCCTAGATCTGCTTGGTGAGGACCTTCCATGGCCAGTACAGTTGCTGCAGGTGTCAGGTAAGGTACACCCCAAATGTGGCATTGTAACCAAGCATGGATGTGATGAGTATAGGGGCACAATGACCTCACTCGATCTAGATGTGAAACCATATGGGATAAGGTAGCCCACATAAAAGGTGTGTCCAACCACTTTGGCAACGTGAATGTTAAAGGCAACAGTACGAACAAGTCATGTCCCCAAACCCCTAACAACTCCTACTGTATGTAATGGAGTACTACCTATGTGGTAATGTGTGGGCATGTTGTTATTACCAAAGGGGATGACTATGCAACTAATGGCATTTAGCTGTAGGCCATGGCTCAGGCACCAGTCATCCATCTCTGTGAGACCCTGATTGAGTATGCATGTGGCAGCTGGAGAGTTGATCATGGCACCAAGTTTGCAGTCAAGTGCAAACATGTTCAGCCATATTCCCCCTGTGGTAGCCTGTACGTAAGACAAATATATACTGAACAAGAGAGATCCCAGGACCAAGCCGTGTGGGATGCCATGTGTAACTGGTGTATAGTCAGACATGGCACCTGCAATTCTGACCATGTGGGTGCTATCCCTGATCTAGGTATCAATCCGTTGTGTGAGATATGTGTCCAAATTGACACTGCTGAGCCTATGCATAATGGGCCAGTGGGTTAGTGTGTTGAAGGGTTTTGCAAGGTTCAGGTAGGCTGTGTGGACAGCCGTCCCTATGTCGATGGACCTGTTAGCTATTTAAAGAATACAAACAGGTTCAAGAGGCAAGATCTGCCCACAACAATGCTGAAATGTGTAGGACACAGTGTCTGTAGGTTTCTGATGTCTATGTGTATGAGTCCTATGACAATATGCTCCATAGCTTTGCAGAACAGGCTACATAGGCTTATAGGGCAATATTGTCTGTGGTCCATTGTGGCACCAACTCTGTGGAGTGGGACCACTGTCGCAGTACGCCATTCCTTGGGTACATATCCTGTGGTAACTACGATATTGAACAGTGATGTAATGTGAGGGTTGCGTCTGTCATGATGCTCATGTATGATGCAGGCTGGGACACCATCTGGTCACATTGATACTGTGATGTACGCTGTGGGGAGGGCAGCACTCACCTGTTACTGTGTGATGTCAGGGAGGTTATACTCTTTTGGGATGAATAGTTGCTCCTTAGGGGGGTGGGTGGGAGACATCTGCACTGAACCTGTTTGCCAGGATGTAGGCAATGCCAGTGGGTTCAGGGTAGGTTTAGTCAGTATGCAGTAACTCACAGCATATCAGTGAGTGTCCACCCAGGTTCCTGACATAACTGAAGAAGGCCGTGTGATAGTCCTACGTGTCTGTTGCAATTTCTGGTAGAAGCGGCCCTTAGAAAAGTCCATGAGTGATTGTAGCTGTCTGCTAGTACAGATCACAGATGCCTTCCCAGTCTGGGATTGTGCTCTATCATGTAGTAGCTTCCTCCTGACGTTGTACAGCTTATTAATGGCTGGGGTCTACCAGACAGGTCCCCTGCCATTGTAGTAGTGGGTCCTGTTGTTATTTGGGATAGCACAATCCATGCAGTCCACTAGGTGTCCATAGAATGTGTATGTAAAGGATGCAGCAGTGTGAGTCATATATGCCACTGTCTCAGGATCTCTGAAGGATACCACCTTGCTTCGGTGAAGTGAGATGTTGGCTCATGAGAAGTTCACCAAGATTACCAAGGATGGGTGTGTGGAAGGTATATGTATGACCTGTGAGATACATGTATGTTCTGACCTTACCAATGAGGGGTATATCGCTGGTGTGGAACATAGAGTCCCCATGTTGGTGATGATCAGGTCCAATATGTATTCCCCCTTGTGGCTGTGCTGACTGGTTGTGCCATAGCATATGAGTCCACAAATTGCAGCGACTGTTGGGTGAGGGTGTTGGGGCTTGAGTAGTATCCCCAGTCAATATTTGCGTATATGAAGTGACACAATATAATGGTGTTTGTGGAGACCTTCATATTCTCCATAGTTCCCACGAAAGCCGAGTGTGGTTCCTGAGTTTGGGAGTGTGTTCTGTAGCAGGCAACAAACTGAAAGGCAGTATTGCACAATGGTAGTTGTATATGTATGGTCTGTGATGCTTTGTGCAGTGCTACTAACCTGGAGGTGTGTGTATCTGAGATGTATATGGATACTCCCCCTAGTTGTGTTGTCTGTTCCAAGTCTTGTTGTCAGACAGCATGGTATGAAACATAACCTGGTAGTGCTGGTGTGCATAAGCGAGCCTAAACCAGGTGTCTGTCAGTGTACAGGTATTGCTATCCTCCATACTGAGGAGAGTCCTGAGTGGCCACAATATGAGGTTAACACAACTGTTGTTGAGCAGCATTACCCTTAGTTTCATTTAACCTGTGATGTCTATAGAGGTGGGTTTGTCTTCTGAGCCCTGCTTAGAAAAGGCACTATGGTGGTAGCAAGAGCCTTACCCAGCATTCCAAAGTCCAAGGGTGACAGGTGCAAGCTGTCCATAGTGAAGCTATGTGGCATGTTGAGCATGTCACCATACGCTGACAGACACTGTATCCCCTATGAATGAAACAAATTTGTTAGGCAACTGTTAAATGTGATATGTGTGTCCGTATACTGTGACATCATAATTGGTGGGTGTAAGATACTAGACAAGGTCAGGGTCATACTGGCCTGGGCTACATGATCAGAGTGTTCCTCCATGTATCATGTCATGTGGTCCAGGGAGTAACGTCTGAGGTTATACACACCAGCATGGACAATGGTGGTGCCAGTCTTGTACTTGCTTTGGATTGACCTGACTGACTGTGTTATGCAGCAGATCCTGGCAACCAACAGACAGCCCAAAGTGACTATTCCCTTGTTAGGGCTGGTGAGTGGTACGTCAGTGTGTCTGACAATAAGTGTCGCCTATTTCAAGTGTATTAGGTGTGTTGTTTAGCCCGAAGGGCAGTGACTGTGTGGTACACTGACATTGTGAACATTGTGATATGTGGGTATTGTAGTGGGGTAGCAGGTGTGTGTGTGTCTGCTTTGGAGGTCTCTGCTGCTTAGGTACAGTACATTTACAGCATCCGAGTATGTCTATGTGTGCTAATGTGATATGAGTGCTGTTGCTAGAGGATATGTGAGACTGATATGTGGTGTGTGTGGTTACCTTCACCACCTGATAGACTGTGCCAGTCATGGGTCGAGAGAGTTCAGCTCCCTGTATGTCTATATAGGCGCATCTCACACATATATCTGAGTTTGTTGGGAGGAGGAGAGGGTTGTATGTGTACATGAGGCAGATGTGACATTGTGTCAATATCACAATATCCACCAGCTGGACTGAAGAGTACACACAAAACCGACCCCTGGACATGCCAGGATATTATCATGACATACTCTGTAGCCTGATCACAAAGGATCAGTAGGGTGTTAAGCGTGTAAAAGAGTATAACAGGGATTAGTGCTCATGTTCGTTGGTGTTTTGTAAAGAGTGGCTGAGAAGGAGTCCAGACTGAATCATGACACCTCCTTCAGCTATGTCATAAATATCAATGTACACCCATATATGTCCTGAGTCAGGGCCAACTGTACCTGAGTGACAATGCCGACATAATGACAGACAGGACCATATGTACATACCCATCCCCCACTGACAATATGGACTATTTCATCATACCAGGAGATATCACATGTAGAATGGATGAGCAGTTACCCCCACTGCCAAAAGCATGGCAGCAGGTGGAATACATTGATTCCCAATATGTGTCATGCACAAACTACAGAACAAACAGATCATGCACCTGAGCAGTCAGCTGAGCCTCACCCCCTACACAGGATGCGGAACCGTTGAATGTGTCACAGCTACATATGGCATTCCCCACAAGTGTTGGTGCACAACACACCATGGGAAGTCAAGTCCAGTACGCCTATGAGGTCTGATCTGCAAGGTCATGGAGTCCATCATGGTTGCAGTCATAAACAGAACTATTGGAAGATGACATATACACAACCCTACCAACTGTGGTATGTTCATGTGCGGATCATGGTTCCCAAACATGCTAGACTGTTTGCAAGGCAGCCACCCAGGACATACATCAATGAACACATCTACACATGTGTCACATAGACTTTGAATAGCCCTTTATCAACATCCCAGACACATGTAGTATCCACAAAACCAACAAGCTGTGCATAAATATGTGTTGACATATGACAGAATGTCAATGTGTCCACAGATAGATCACACAAGGTAAGGATTCTGAGGTCTTGTTCAAGCTGTTGACACCTGCTGACCCACATGGACCATTCCTGGAATGGCATAAAACAAAGTGTACACACATCACCATGTCCAGTCTGATGATGTCACCATCCTATAAATACAGCAGGAGAAGGGCAACCAGCCAGTAAAGCAAATAGCGCACTGTGTTAATGCATCTCTCTTCAGTATCATAACATAGTTATGTAGGGGTTTGAATCCTGCAAAGTGTATGTGTGTGGGGGGTGTGTGTATGTGTGCAGTTTCCTTTGAGAGGTGTTCCCTGTTTGGAGACTGTGAAAACTCACTAAAAGAGGTACATTGCTCTTTGGAAAGTCTGATGATGTCACCATCCTACAAATACAGCAGGAGAAGAGAAACCAGACAGTAAAGCAAATAGCACGCTGTGTTAATGCGTCTCTTGCTAGTATCATAACATAGTTAGGAAGGGGTTTGAATCCTGCAAACAGTTAGTGTGTATGTGTGCAATTGTCTTTGAAAGGAGTGTCCTTTTTGGAGACTGTGAAAACACACTAAAAGAGGTACATTCCTCTTTGGAAAGTCTGATGATGTCACCATCCTACAAATACAGCAGGAGAAGGGAAACCAGCCAGTAAAGCAAATAGTACACCATATTAATGAGTCTCTCACTAGTATCTTAACATAGTTAAGTAGGGGTTTGAATCCTACAAACAGTGTGTGTGTGTGTGTTTGTGTGTGGGGGGGGGGGGTGTATGTGTGTAATTGTCTTTGAAGGAGTGTCCTTTTTGGAGACTGTGAAAACACACTAAAAGAGGTACATTCCTCTTTGGAAAGTTTGATGATGTCGCCATCCTACAAATACAGCAGGAGAAGGGAAACCAGCCATTAAAGCAAATAGTGCGTCGTGTTAATGTGTCTCTCTCTCTCTAGTATCATAACATAGTTAGGTAGGGGTTTGAATCCTGCAAATGCTGACTGTGTGTTACACTGTTGGTCAATGCGGTGTGGGTTTTGCTTTTACCATGGTATGACATAGTATGATGACAACAGTAAGTGCATTGCACACATCAGGTATCTGCGTGGCAAATATATATGTGTACATGTCCCCTCAATCAGTACATAGGTGTGAAGCCTGCATACTACATGAATACATTTGTTTCCAGTGACAAGTTGTGCCGCTGCTTCTCAGATTGTAGGTCACATATGTATGTATGTGACACGGCCGTCCACTGTCGTGTTCTGTGGCCAAGGTCATCTGTGGCACACACACACATGACAGTTACTTAAGAGTAGTGTGAGTGAGGGTATATGCCTGGGGTATATGTCAGACATGGTCATACACAACAAAGTCTGCCAAGAATGGACAGTCTTTATAGGTGTATGACTACCTTGTGGATATGCATTCAGGCCTCTAATGTCTTATGTGATACACCTTGGGACTCCACAATACCTATGGATATGTGGATATCAAGGGACACATGACATAACATGGGTCTGTATGTACACAATGGTACCCAAAATACATGTTGAGGGCTACCACCTCTGTGGTACTGATGGGATAGTATGTATAGTACATGAGGATGACTATGCCATAGTCGGCTTACTGCTATACAGCATGTATCAGACAACAGGTATCTGTCTGTATGAAACCCTTGTGTAGGATATGTGTCCCGAGGGAATGCATTGTAGGCCAATCCATGCATTCCCAGATTTGGAAGGACACATCCCTAGTGTGTCTGCATGTACCTAAGGGGGCTATATGACACACAGGTGTGGTCACAGTAATGGGTGGCAGTCATTACCACTGGTTAGTGTTATAGTGTAGCACCAGAAGGATCCAATTGATACTGGGTTCCCTACTACTGTGTGTCATTTGTCAGGACATCAGCCAATGATTGCTTATAGTCATGCTGTTGAGGTTGTGTATACTACCAGACCGCAAATCATTGACAGATATTAATGGTATCACCTGCAGCATAGTGTCAACCCATGTCATACACACGTCTACCCATGTTAGTACATAACTGTAGTAGAATGCATACTGGCCATTGAAAGATGCTATGAGATGTTAACAATGTGCACGACAGGGTATGCCACATGTCCCATGTGTCCACTATGCACGTACATCCAGATAGTGCACACCCACCATGTTCACAGATGTACACTTGCTAATCTGTACTGCACACATCACACACGTACTGTCCACTCACTAACACATGCTGGCAACACATCACACATCAGCCAAGTGGCACATGGGTGAATAATACATACCTGAGTATGTATTGTATTGTACCTACAGTGGTGTAAACAATGCTACATTGACAATCAGAGTTTTGATGCATAATGTCTGCTCAGATATACCTACAAGGATGTAGTTACACTTCCTTGTTGACAACTTGTTATTATTGCTACACTGCTATAGTGTCACCCTGTACATCAGCACCATGTTAGCCTGTCCCTCCGTCAATAATGCAGATGACAGGAGGTGGCACAGGTATCATCATATGCACAGGGCGTTTTGTTGTTTGCAAGAGCCTGTCATTGACCCATCCAATCGACATGTCTGTGTGTGTGTGTGTGTGTGTGAGGGACAACAGTACAGCATGGGCCAATGTTGATGTAATGTGTGTGTGTATGTGTGAGCCCTAGTTGTTTGCTTAATGTGTGTGTGTTTGCATGCACACAGCTCCACCATGTGGCTGCCATATATGGTGGTATGTGGGACAGCCACAGTCTGTACCTGCTAGGCTGTACAGATCACTGTCTCCGGCCACGGACACAGTACCTGTGCCTGGCAGGGGTGCTACGGACAGTATTGGGTACCAACCCTGACTAGGTACTGTCATCAGAGGCAGAGGCATGACAACTGGACCCATGTCCCTGCTGGGACTGGCCAGAGCCACATGCACATGGTCTACTGGGACGGTCAATGGACAGGCCAGCGCCAGCATTGCTGGGGCTGGTACTGCCACTACGGGAGTGGCTGTGAACTGTGGGCCGTCCACGACCACTGCCAGCTGTTGCTGTTGCTGGCATGCGTCTACGTCGATGTCGCAACCGTCCCACATGGTCCTGGCTCAAGGAAGACATGTTGTGGAGGGCATCTATTGTCTCCCCCCAACATCTATCAATGACCTCGGTGTAAGTCCAGATGGCATCGGCAAGGTCACGGATGTTGTCATTGATAGCGGTGTAATGTGCCTTCTGTGCCCTAAGTCCCTGCCTGGTGTACCGTTCCATACATGCCTGAGCCTGCATTACAGCCCGGAACATAGTGGTCATCGTAAGACCTGTGACGGCATGCCTGCCAGGGGCAATACGACCAGTGGTGCTCCCCCGAGAACCCCTGGACCTCCGCCTATGTGGTACCATTCCGGGTCTACGGCTATGGCTGCTGTGAGGGGATGCAAGTGCCATGGATACCACACTCCCCTGGTCAATGCCAACTGCATGCTGTCCCTCACCTATGGCCATTGGTGGTGAGGGATGTAATGGCAGTATGAGTGTGCGCATAGATGGGGTTGAATGCTGTGTACTGTCGATTGGAGGACCAACGACAGACCCTGTCAAATCTCCCTGTGCCACAATACATGTGTCATCATCACCACTATCCGTGGCAGTGGCTTCAGGTCACCTGCTGGTTTTGCCAACCCCTAACTCAGCACCTGTGAGAGGAAGACAGGAAACACACTTTACGGTCTGCACATGCACACATGCACACAGAAACACATGAACACATGCACACATGCACACATGAACACATGAACACATGCACACATGCACACATGAACACATGCACACATGAACACATGAACACATGAACACATGCACACATGCATACATGCACATGCACACAGGAACACAGGAACACATGCACACTCCTCACTACAGCAGATACACACACACAACAGCAATCCAAAACATACTCAATAGTGGTTGAAGGTGGGTGACAGTATCACAAGGCAAACAGTAGCATCACACGTGTCAGCATGCAGAATAAGTGTTGATCAAGTCCATGCAGTGTGAGTGTAGACAGCCATAGTTAATGACAGTGTACATGGCTGTGGTGCATGTGTGTACATGTTCAGTGATTGCCTACACTCTGGAACACAATGTGTACAAGGACACAACATTTCTGTGCGAGTATTATAAGCTCTGCAATGTCCTGTGCACCATCACTCACAGGTATACATACCATGGCTGCATGTGTTATCTGTGTGTCACATGGATTTCCATGTCTGATTGCAGTGTCTGTGTCTGTAGCAGATAATTGTGGACACAGGTGTAGCACATGCATGCTATGTACACACACGGGATGAGTGGTGCATGTGTACATGATGGAATACCAATCCTGGACATGGCCATTGTAACTGTATGGGGTGTAGTACCATTAGCCATCATCATCATGCATCATGTGGTCACTCAAGGCCACTAAAGTGTGCTAGACCACCGCCTAGCATGCTGTACCTGAACCGCAGTGCCGTGGCTAAGTTCACAATTACACAGCCATGTTGCACAAGGGTGTGTGAGGTGCCAAATAGGGAGCATTGCCTATCATGTCTGTGTTATGTGTTGAAGAGTGTTGCACAGCCCCATGCTAGGCCCCTACCCCTCAGGTATAATATGTGCGGTGTGTGGATGACATGTGGGATACTGAAGTGTGACCTGGCAGCGGGTGTCCGGTTTCAACATGTGTAGCATGTTGAGGTGTACTGCATATGACAAACGTGTTATGTTGTGTACATGTGTGTCAACTATGCCTATCCAATGTGCAGTACAGTGTTGCCACATTTGTGCCTGATGCTCTGTGCATTGCATGTGATTGAGGCAGCTACTGACTTTACTGAGATGTTTAACGTCTCACAGCAAACATGCACAGCATGCATTATGCGTAGTTGTGTTATGTGTACATGGCCTACACCTCACCTATGACATGCACATTTCAATACCAACTTTAAAGTGTTAACACACTCACCAGCATGTGTCGTCTGCCCTGCGGTCACACCAGAGGGACCTACAAGAATATGACACAGTTTGTCAGTGGCCACAACTGTGGCATTGCTACTGTGAGTGTGCTAAACTACAGTAGAACAACAGGCATAGGTGTACAGATACTATTCACAATATCATTATTGCACACAATAGGCAGCATAACTGCTAAACACAGTACACATCTCACATATGCATAATCTAACAATACAGGTAACAGTAGTCTACAGCTAGGGCATGTTACCTGCACGCTCCATGTCACCATGCTGGGTGGCTCCGGCCTCCATGATGACACATGTGTGATGTTGTTGCTGCTGTAGGCCAGGAGCCACCACACTTAGGAGCAGTTCCTCCACTCTGGTGAGGGGGGGGATGTATGGCCACCCCACCACCTGTGGCAAGCTGTTGTCTATGGATATCAGATGCATGCCACCGGACATGTCTAATTAAATCACTGCAGTGATGGCGTACCTGTTCATATGTCCGGTAATGCATGACTATGTCATTTACCCGACGAACAAGATCTTGCTACAGTGCAGTACGCTCCTGCTGGTGCTGGCTGGCCCTGGAAAACAGTAGGGTATAGTGCTGAACCAGGCTGTGGTGGATTTCCTGTTCCTCTGCGGCTGTGTAGGAGGGATTCCTTTGATGAGCCATTAGCCTGGAAGACAAGTAAACGATATGTGTGAGCAAGTCATGTGGCACACTTAATATTATACAGAACATATATCAGTTCACTACCATATATAGCATCTGTTCGTCTGTCAGAGGATACACACATTCAATACCACATATCAGTGCTCAGCTCACAACTGGCTGACAGTGCCTGCCACACTCCATATAACAAACCAGTACTTGGCACAGTGTTGGGATCCAATGCACAGCCTTGCCATGGGGGTACATATCAAGCTAATGCATGAAAAAATATGTCATCCATTGCAATGAATGTGAAGTACAGTTACAGTATAACCAGTAACCCACCCTAGTCGTTGATGCCATACCCCTACCTAACATATGTGCACAGTTGTTAATATAGCTGGCATACTGCTGTAACAGAGTATACATGTTGCTAGGTACACATGGAAACCCTGCAACACACATGTGATTGCGGACATGGTACAGGCATCATTACACACACATCAGACATTCATACAACACACAAATGTATGCTGACACAGATGAGCATTTCCTGTGTACCTTACAGTACTGTGTACCCCTACTTACAGATACCTATGCCTGAGGTATGTAATCTGTGCAGACTACAGGAAACACACAAGACAGTGTTACCAGGGAATGTGAACATACACCATACTGTGCTGTCCATATATATTTGTATATATCTATATATCTCTATATATGTATATATCTATATATCTATATATATCTATATATGTATATATCTATATATCTACATATCTATATATCTATATATATCTATATATGTATATATGTATATATGTATATATATATATATATATATATATATATATATATATATATCTATATATATATATATATATATATATATATATATATATATATATATATATATATATATATATATATATATATATATATATATATATATATATATATATATATATGTGTGTGTGTATTTATACATACATATGTATGTATGTATATATATATATATATATATATATATATATATATATATATATATATATATATATATATATATATATATATATATATCTATACATAAATATATATATATATATATATATATATATATATATATATACATATATATATATATATATATATATATATATATGTATATATATATATATATATATTTATATATATATATATATATATATATATATATACACATACTTGTAAACATCCATTGCTGTACATATACATGCAGCTATAGGCACATATACTGCCCACCTTTCATGGTGGGAATATCAATTACGAAACAGTTGCGAGACATACAATTATGTAATAATATTGCACAGTGTTGTGCAGAATGCATTTCGCTGTCCTCAGGCCGTATAGCTGTAGCAGACCTCACTGGCTGTAACTCAGTCCCACAGCATTTAACCACCACATGACATATACTTGCACTGCTTGCTGTTTTCAATGCCACACACTACAACCTACATAGATATGTGCACATAGCAACCTTCAAATACATATATATGTCCAGCCTTCACTAACAGTTGCAGTATGTCCCTTGCCCTATGCACATCTGCATATACATATAGATACGGACTGCTACCACATATGGAGGGTTCACAGTATGTAGAGTACCCTTCAGACACATCATTCGGATGCCAGCAAATGCATCTCTGTTACATACCTTACCTTTGTATTTCTCACCTCTGTCTGTTGTACCTGTTGACGTTTATTTTTTTTTTGTTGGTTGGTGTCTCCAACTGCCTCTGTTTTTTTTTTGTTTGGTTGGTGTCTCCAACTGCCTCTGTTTGTTTTATTTTTTTTTTTGGTTGGTGTCTCCAACTGCCTCTGTTTTTTTTTATTCTGGTTGGTGTCTCCAACTGCCTCTGTTTGTTTGTTTGTCTGTCTGTCTGTCTCTCTCGCTCTCTCTCTCCAGTTGCTGCAATGATATTATTGCATGTGTGGACAGCAAGCACAGGCTGCTTTTGTAGGTATCTGCACATGTGCATGTGATGGCCTCTGCACCAATTGGTGCCCACCATTTAGTAATTGCATGCAGCCTGCTGTGTGATAATTGCAGTTCTCACTGTGATTTCAGGACACTGCTATAAAATGATAGGTTAGGTAGGCATAGGCCTTTCAGTTTAGCAAGGTGGGGACCATGCTTGTTTGCTGTGGACACTGTTGTGTCAGTCAGAAGGTTGGTATATGTCACATATCTGAGGCTGGGTTGTAGCCAGTGAAATGCATGTTGTACTGAAACCTGACTGTTGCTTCATCCAGTACACTCTTCTCAGTGTGTAAGTTTACTCACACCTCCTAATGCTAACACTGGATACATGGGAGTATGTACTTTCTTTTGGGATTAGGGAATTAACTGGCATACAACAGTAGTTATTGCAATGTATTCCTATGGCTTTCCTATTTTCCCTTTACATTCACTCCTTGTAATGCATGTTATATGTCTTTATTGCAATGTATTCCTATGGCTTTCCTATTTTCCCTTTACATTCACTCCTTGTAATGCATGTTATATTTCGTTTTGCAATGTATTCCTATGGCTTTCCTATTTTCCCTTTTCATTCACTCCTTGTAATGCATGTTATATTTATTTCAGCACTAAGTTATTGTAAATCTGCTGTGGCTTAGTGGTACATCATGCAGACTGGTGAGTCCAAGGTGTGGGGTTTGAGACTGACAAGGGTATTTTATTTTGCTGCTGAGCAGTACAAGGGCCTTATCATACAGGGTGACTAAGGCACTTTTAAGCAGTTGTGAGCGGGTTTGCGTGGGTTTGCGCGACGCTTAGCGATGCTAAGCTACACTTAGCTTAGCTTATTGTATTTTAGCAATACTAAGCTAAGCTTAGCTTAGCTCATTTTATGTTAGCAATACTAAGCTAAGCTTAGCTTAGCTCATTTTATGTTAGCAATACTAAGCTAAGCTTGGCGTAGCTTATCATATCTTAGCAATGCTAAGCTAAGCGCACACATGCGCACACTGGTGCAAACCCGCTTACTACTGTTTACAAGTGCTCACTCTCACTAACCCCCGCGCTCATGTCTTTGACAGAAAAGTAAATGGGGAGACAGGAATGTGGTGATATGGGGTGCACAAAGAGGGGAAGACAGTAGGGAAACCAACTTGGGATGTACACGATGGGTGTGGAGAAGGTCCATAGCTGCCCATTTCTTTACCAGCAACAGCTGTGCATATGCAATATATTAAGTGGGATATTTGAAACCTTCCACCCCTGAGAGAGGGGTGAGGACAACTAAGTATGTTGTACTACCAATTATGAATATCAGGCACATGCACTGTTTGTGAACTGTTATACTGTCATTAGTATGTTACTCACTTCTGAACAGTTTGTGGTTTGTGTTGACATTAGCACAGTCTGCTCAGGACAACTGGACATATTTCTGTACTGTGTATACCTACCTACGCCCTTGGTTGTGCCTGACTACACGAGTATATAGTACCTTTGGGTAGGGGTGCAGAACTGCAGAGTGCATTATTTATTATCATGTGATGTTTATCTTACTGAACATGCAGAGTTGCTGTGTACCTGTAAGTCTATGAAGGCTTGTAGTCTGTCTGAGTAGCTCCCACCTGTGGACATATCCAGATGGTAGACAGAGGTCAGCCTAGTATTCTTTGACTGTGCACCACAGCAGTCTTTTCAGCACCTGAACAATGGCATTATCACAGGTGGTTGCTAGCAGTACATGGCTACATCCTTTGATATTTCTGTGTTGTACTTCTACATAAAGGCATGCTTGTGGGATTCATTCCACAGCTATTTGCAGAGTGTGTAACAACAGACTCTTCCAGGCCTCAGATACTCTCACGTATATATTTGAGCAGCCTCAGGGAAAGGTACATATAACTGGGTTACACTTGTGATATAGTTCAGACATTTTGCAGTTCAGACTTTGGGGGATTCAGAGCATATGTATTACTACTCATTTTCTGACGTGCAAGCGGTGTCTACTCTCACTTATTGACATTTGTCATTCAATGAGATTCAACACTTGTCTGCCTACTGTTAGTATATTTCACAGGGAGTCAGAGGGGCACAGCTAACATTTGTTTACAAATCAGGGTCATCACTGTAGATCAGTCACTGTTGGGAGGTCTGGCCTGTGACCTATGCAAATATGCCAGTGTTTATCCTGCTCTGATACTGTGTGGGGTTTGTAAGCTGCTACTGTAACATTATTCCCTACTAGCATGGCTGATTCTCTTTTCACAGTCATGTCATGTCATGCAATTCCACAACACCTGCAGGTTAAGGCCTGCAGAACAAGATTTGTGTTATGCCATTCCTATTTTACCTTTACATTCACTCATGGTAATGCATGATATATTGCTTTAAGCACTGAGTTATTGTATATCTGCTGTGGTGCAGTGGTACTTCATGCAGACTGGTGTGTCCAAGGTCCCGGGTTCAAGACTGACAAGGGTATTTTATTTTGCTGCTGAGCAGCACAAGGGCCTTGTCATACAGAGTGACTAAGGCACTTTTAAGCAGTTGTAAGCGGGTTTGCGTGGGTGTGCGCGACACTTAGCGATGCTTAGCTAAGCGCACACAAGCTCACACTCGCGCACCCCCGCTAACTACTGCTTAAAAGTGCTTACTCCCACTAACCCCGGCGCTAATTTCTTTTAAAGAAAAGAAAATGGGGAGATAGGAAAGTGGTGAAAAAGGGGGCACAAAGAGGGAAAGACAGTAGGGAAACCAGCTCGGGATGTGCAGGATGGGTGTAGGGAAGGTCCATAGCTGCCCATTTCTTTACCAGCAACAGCTGTGCATATGTATGAAATTTGGTGTGAAATTTGAAACCTTCCACCCCTGAGAGAGGGGTGAGGACAACAAAATATGTTGTACTGCCAATTAGAATTATCAGTTTACATGTCCAGTGGACATGTGTGCGAATTGGGCAGCTATGTATGGGGCGTAATTTTTTTGTGGGAACAGATTGCCCTTTTTTTTTTCAGGTGAGAGTGGAATGTGAGGTAGAAGAAGTAGCTATATTTGGGGAGGTAGGTTGGGGAGGTAAACAGACAAGACAACCAAGATGCATACAGGGGCGGAGTTTGACACATGGGGTGGGTGAACACAATTGACGGGGAAGGATATTTGGAAATGGCAAGCCCATGAGCCCACAGATGGTAACAGTGGAACTGAGATCCCCACCCATGGGCAGTCACCACTGCACCTTCACAGCCCCGAGGGTGGCTGTGCTGGGGGCTGAGTAGGAAGGGCAGGCTCACCCGAGAGACATGCCACTCTTGCCTCAAGCTGGCATAGGGGATCAGCGACTGAACACTGGATCTCCCCACGCACCACAACCCAGACCCTTCAAAGGGTGACGGGTGGCCCTTCTCCACCCACACTTGCACGGGGGGACGAACCCCATCCCCTACAGCGCTTCCACCCGAAGGTGGCACAGGACCAACGGAGGAGGGGAGCCCGGGCTGGGCACAAGAGCTGCTGGTGCCAGGTGCACTCGCCAACTGAGGAGGGACAGGTGGGTTCGCTGGGACCGGCCTTCCCATACGTTCTGTGATTAGGTGTGTTTAATTACAACATAAACAACAGCATTCCAGATTAGTTGTAACAGCATGCAGTAATATTCCCATTAACCCAACACACCAAGGTTCCAACAGTTGAACAGCAAGCAAAACACATGCATATATTGAACGACAGTGGATATTCCAACAGCATGCAGGGATGTTTGGTAGCAACAGGCCACCATGTACGTGGTGTTTGAACAGGGCACATGCATCAACATCAATGCAAATATTTATAAAACAATAGGACATATGTCCCAACAAATATTTAAGGTTACACATACCCATTGAGGTGTGGAATTACATGGTTTATGCACATACGGTAGGGTGTAGAAAAAAACCTCAGTTAACATCTTATAATGACCTTTTAGTCTACACTACATTCCCAGTGACTGCAGTTGTATATCCCCTACCTGTATTATTACACTTGCCACCATACATTAGGTTGTGTCATGGATTTGGCTAGTTCAATATATGCCTGACCCTTATCTGACATACTAACTGTCCAGGATTCAGGTGTTACTGCTACATATTTCTTGTTTGCATTTATATTTCTTTATCTACATATCTGGGATGTTTTCACATGACATTTTCACTTCGATTTGTACAGAACCCTGCATTTCTTAACATACACTCACATTTCTGGTGAATAATTACATGCTACATGTGTGCCAGGTTTACTTATTCATGCCAGCCAGTAACTGACTATTTTGGACTGTATATATGTTTCACAGCTACTAGCACTTCCATCAACCACTTTATATGGGGCTGCACAACTCTGGGTTGCCAGCACATTTTCAAACAGTACTGTTTGTATAATGCAAGGGTACTACAACATTTCAGACTCTGTGACACATACACACTCTGGGTTTTAGACCTTTATTAATGACATTGCACACTTTTCCACAGGATCACTCCTTTATTTGTTTTAACAGTGTTTATGGCAGACATGTTCAAGACATATTATACCTTTATTAATAGGTTAGAACAATCTTTTTTCAGGCTAACTCACTTATGTTATATGAAAGTGCCTGCAGAGATATTATTCTAGACATATGTTACCTTTCTTAATGGGTTACTACACTCTTTTTCTGCCTCTCTGATGTTTTTATCTGGCAGTACATGCAGAGGACTTATTCAGGCAATTCTATGGCTGTTTTATTGGACTACAGCACATTCTTTCATACTCTCAAAACATATTTTATATAACAATACATGCAGAATAATCACTAACCTGCCTGGTGGTGCAACCTTAGCAGCCTATCAGCATAGGCTTGCTGATTCGTAACACGGTCACCTGCAGCTGTAAAGTAAATGAAGGGATATTGAAACATACCTATCCGTTATACACACTCCATTATCAATTCTTACATACTGCATTCCATGGCTACATACTCAGTTGTGGGGCATCCTGCATCCCACAGGCCTCCTGTATCCACTGGTTCAGATGGTCCTGCTTTTGTCTCTTCAGGTCTGCATGGTGGTGACGGACCTGCTCACCAGTCTGGGGAATGCCTGTGGCACTGGTGAGGTCACGAGCTAACTGGTTCCAAGCCTCTGCCTTGTACTCCGTCCCTTGGAACTGGCCCTGCAGGAGTCTTGACTCGTGACGGTGGACAAGGAGCCAAACCATGTATTTGGACTCCTCAATGCCCCAACGTTGCACTCAGAAGCATGAACCCTCTCCTACACCTGCCATTCTGACTGCAAATGTGTGCTACAATCAGTTATGGCGAGTATTCCCGCCTATGGTGCTTAAATATGCCGCATTTCCTGCACTTTTTTGTGATTGGCCATTTTGTAAAATTCTCGGCTGACTGCAGACCTGCTTAGTAATGGTTAAACTACCATTCGTAAGTATATGAATGTTAATAGTGGCTGCTTTCCCTATGTTGTCATGGCTTAGTGGTTCTGTACATTGATTATGATGCACAGGGTCCTGGGTTTGAACCTTGTCATTCTTTTATTTTATTACTGTCTAGACAGGCTAGGGGGTGTGGCTGCGTTTAAGCAACTTAGCTCTACGTTGCTCCCCGGTGCCCTACAGTGCCCTGGTTGGCGCGGCGTGCACGTCCACGCAAACACATTGCACTGGGTAAAGCGCTATTAAACTATGGGCAACTCTGTTTAGCTGGATAAAGCGCTATTAAACTATGGGCACCTCTGTTTAGCTGGGTAAAGCACTATTAAACTATGGGCAACTCTGTTTAGCTGGGTAAAGCGCTATTAAACTATGGGCACCTCTGTTTAGCTGGGTAAAGTGCTATTAAACAATGGGCACCTCTGTTTAGCTGGGTAAAGCGCTGCTTAAGAGCAGGCTATTATATATCTGGATCCTTTAAAAATATATATTTTGTTCACTGATACATTAGCCATTTCACTGCTTTTGATAATATTTTAACCATATATGTCTGGTATTATTTCAAATACTGATTTAAAATTTTTATTTTATTTTATTTTACATTTGTTGACTGGGCTAGTCTAACTGGATTTGAGTCCATTTTCAGTAGAGGCCCGGGGAGAAAAGCTCCAAGCATAAACAGTAAAACACAAGTTAACAATATATAACAATATATAACTAGGCCATGTAAGAAAACAGTACAGTGGTAACATTGGTTAAAAGCAAATATATAGTAATGTAATGATAGAATATAGACATTATGCTAAAAGTTTATTTTTAGGTAATGGCAGCTGTACTAAACACAAAGTGGTTATGAGCACAACAGAGTAAAGTCCTTATAATTCTTCCTCTTACTATGAAAAAAAGAAGCATGATTAGGAGGCCTAAGATAGAGGGGTGGGGAAAAGGGTATGAGTAGGAGGGGAAATAGATTTCAGTCTGGGTTAGCACAGGGACAAAGCCACTGAGTTTTAAGATGTTCTTTAATATGTTTTTTGAATAGAGAAGTAGAAGGTAGGTTAGATAGTTCAGGAGGGAGCTGATTCCAGTTTTTGCCTGAAGTGTTTGTGAAAAGTGAGTCACCAGCTTTATTATTAGATTTAATCAAGGAGACCAGGAGTTTATTAGCAGAACGTAGGGTAGCTAGATTTTTGTATGGTGAAATCAGATTAGTGAGGATAGGGGTATTATTGGGGTGATGTAGGATCTTTTGAGTGATAAGTAACTGCTGATAGAGTATGTGGTTCTGCAATTCTAGCCATCCTAGTTGTTTGAGGTTAAGACAGTGGTGAGTTTTAAAGGGTGTACATGTAATGAATCTAGCTATGCTATTATAACAGGAAGAAAGTTTGGTGATGTTATTCTTAGATAGGTTAGTATATATAGCAGAGGCATAGAAAAGAGTAGAAATGAGGTGGGTCTGGGCAATAGTTTTCCTGGCTATGGGGGTAAGGAAGGGTTTGATTCTATAGAGAGTACCAAGTTTTTTGTTAACAGATTTTATGGTGGCGTTGATATGGTGATCATAGTTAAGACGATTGTCAATTGTAACCCCTAGTAGGTGGGTGGTAGTATCTGGGGTAACGTTAGTAGCATTGTTAGAGGTTATAAAGAAGAATGGTGTGGAAGATTTTTGAGTTGGGGTAAAAAGCAGTAATTTTGTTTTTTTGGGATTAAGGAGGAGGCAATGTTTCATAAACCAGTTTTCCACATTTTGGAACATGGTTTGGGTGAGGGACTGGAGGGTGGCTATGTTCTTAGCAGTACAGATTAAGGTTGAGTCATCTGCATATTGAATGCAGGTGGCTTGAGGTATGTCCATGTGGAGGTCGTTAATAAATAAGGAGAAAAGAAAGGGACCTAAGATAGAGCCTTGTGGGACTCCAATATTTACTGGGAGTAATGAAGACAGATTGTTATCCCAAAGTACTGCTTGATTTCTGTTTTGAAGATAACACCTAAACCATTGTAATGCTAGTGGATCAAGAGAACGGTATTTTAGTTTGTCTAGAAGTAAGTTATGGTTAACCATATCAAAGGCTTTTGACAGGTCAATAAATAGTGCAGAGGAAAAGGAGTTATTATTACGATTTTTATTTATAGAGTCAGTGAAGGATAAAAGGGCAGTTGTTGTGCTGTGAAATGGTCTAAAGCCATGTTGGCAGTTGGCTAGTTGGTTATTTTGTAGAAGGTGGTTGAGTAGTTGTTTATGAATACATTTTCCATTATTTTAGCTAATGGGGAGAGTAAGGCAATAGGGCGAAAGTTTGAAAGCTCTATAGAAGATCCACCTTTGTGTAGTGGGATAATGTGAGATACTTTCCAAATGGTAGGGATTTTGCCTTCAGAGATAGTTCTGTTAATGAGTATAGATATGGGGTAATGAATAGCTTTTGCGGCAATTTGTAGGTATTCAGATGGGAGTCGGTCCACAGATGGGGTGCAGGGTTTAAGTTTTTAAGCAGTTTAAGAATAAAAGATGTAGGAATAGGTTGTATATGAAAGGTAGGAGATGTTGTCTTGGTGGTGTGTGGTGGGGAAGCAGTAGGTGGGGGTACAGAATTGGCTAGGGTTTGAATGGCGTCTATAAAGTATTTATTAAAGGCATCAGGGATCTGGTTGAAATTATTATGGTTGAAACCTAATGGAGCAGGAGTAGTTGAGTGTCCTGGTTGAAGAAGTTTGTTTATCCCTGACCAAAATTTTTGTGGTGTTTGTTGATTAGTTTGTTGGAGGTGTAGGTAGTAGTCTTTTTTGTCTCTAAGAGTATCCTTCTTGGTGGCATTTCTTAGCTGTTTAAAGAGGAGGTGATCAAATGGACATTTGGTAGCTCTCCATTTAGCCCATATTTTGTTTCTGAGGAGCATCTTCTGCTTAGTTTGTTTTGTTAGCCATGGGGCAGATTTGGATCTTATTCTAGTGGAGTGATAAGGTGCGTGGTAGTCTAGAATTTGAAGAAAGTTAGTGTTGAAGTAGGTCACAGCCTCATCAAATTCAAGATGGGTCAGAGGTGACCAGTCACATGCTTGCAGTTCGTTCAGGAAACTATCAGGATTAAAGAATTTCTTTGAGCGGGAAGTTTTGAGTTTGTGAGTAGTTGGGATATGAAATTTTTGTCTAATAATGTAAGTAAGCATATGGTCACTAATATTGTCGGGAAGGGTTCCTGGAGTATAATTGCTAGGGTGGTTATTAATAAGGATCCAGTCAACATGAGACAATTAAATTCCACCTCCTTCTTGACCCATGTTAGCAATTGTTTTAAGGTGTGGAGCAGTCAAAAATGTCTTCGTCTGACTTTTTTTCTGCATTTGTGCAATTCTGCAGTACGGATTTCGCATACATAGTTCAACGGTGTGAATGAACGGTGTAATTCATGGGACATTGTGATAGTAAACCATGGTTTACTATCAAAAGTTTGAGCATTCCATTGCCGAATCCATGTATGCGAAGTCCGAACTCCAAATATGAAAACGTCAAACACCAATATTCTGAACCATTAAATTCCAGTCCTGTTTTGACCCATTTTAACAACTGTTTTTAGTTGTGGAGCGGTCAGAAATGTCATTGTTCGACTTTTTTTGACATTTCCCTATCAGGGAAGCATCCGTGGTCACTGTGGCCGTGGGTTGGGGAAGAACAAGGGGACGTCCGACTACTATCTGGTCGCTGTTCAGCCACCAATTGAGATCCTTCTTGCAAAGATTTGTTAACAGAATCTCATGCGACATGGGCAGTTGTTGGTAAGACCATTGTGTGAAGAGTAACCACTGGAGTATCCGCATGTGCATGCGTCCCAACGGGACTGCTATTAGGGTGGCTGCCATTGTGCCTAATAGCTTCAGTATCTGGGATGCAGGAGCTTTGTTCTGGGTTAACAGACTGGACAATTGACTTCTTAGAGATAAGATTCTTGTTTGAGGCAATCTGATCCTTGAATCAACAGTGTCTAGCTCTGTTCCTATAAAGGTAATATGCTGCAGGGCGATAACGCAGATTTTTCGAAGTTTAATTATGCCCAACTGGGAGCACAGGTTGATAGTGTAGTCTCTTGCCTGAATTAGTTGATGCCTGGAGGTGGCGGTGAGGAGCCAGTCAACCAGATATGGAAACACCCGGAATCCTAATCGTCTCAGGTGAGCCATGACCACTGCCATACATTTGGTGAACACTCTGGGGACTGTGGTGAGACCAAAGGGCAGGGCTCTGAACTGGTAATGACTGGCCCCCAACCAGAAACGCAAGTGATCTCTGGATGATCTGGCCATTTTGATGTGGTAGTAAGCATCCTTGAGATCTATAGAGCACATCCAATCGCCCGTTTCTAGGAATGGAAGTATTGATTGAAGTGTGACCATCCGGAACTTTTCCTTCTTGACGAAGGTGTTGAGTTTGCTGAGGTCTAATTGGGCCTCCAGTACCCTGTTTTCTTTGGAACTAAAAAGAACCTTGAGTAAGTTCCGGATCCTATGTGGTCCGCCGGGACTGGCTGGATGACTCTTTTGTCTAGCAGGTTTTGAATCTCTATGGCTGCTAGTTTTCGCAGACTGGGTGGAATGTCTGGAATACTTGTACACATGGGAGGGGATTTTGTAAAGGGAATGTAGTAACCTCTGGAAATGATGCTTTTTACCCAAGAATCCATTGTAATGTTTAGCCAGGCATTTGGGTATAAAGCCAAGCGACCCACGACTGCCTCCAGAGAAGGACAGCCGGGCTTCCTTTCAGGAACTCTGATAGGGCTTACCAGAGAACTGCTCCCTGTCACCCTGATTTCACGGACCCCCTCTGCCGTTTGGACGGTGTCTTCCGTTTCTACCCCCTCCTCTGCCCCTAGAAGGGGTATCCATAGGTGTGTTTTGGAAAGCTCCTTGGGGCTTTCAAAACCACATTTTTCCACTTTGTTGCCCTTTGGTGGTACGGTCTAGTTGGAGTGGAAAAATGGACTCCTACAGTAGACAGAGTCTTTCCTTCTTGTTCACACCTAGTAAGCGTCTCCTTAACTTTAGGCCCGAACAAGGCGGAGCCATCGAATGGGGTATTGACGAAGGAAGACTTGAAGGCTTCTGCAAAGGAACAAAGGCACATCCAGGACTATCTCCAAAGAGCTATCGCTGAACCTGCCACCCTACTCGATCCATCGGCGGCATAAGAAATGAGCCGCATGGATGAGTTGACTATAGAATTGAGGGTGTTGAGTTGTGCAGTCACTTTCTCAGAAACTGCATCAGCTGTGTTACCCTGTAGAGTATCTCCCAGCTCTTTAAGGAGATCTCATTGAAGGTGGGTAAAATAGGTCAGGTAGTTGAGCGATCTCATGGAAAAAGCCGCAGAACTAAATATGCGTTTCCCATACCTGTCCATCGTCCTAGAATCCCTATTAGGAGGATGGACAGAAGAAGAGGTTTCCGGCATCTCTTTCTTGGTGGGTGCCGTCTCCACCATGGCATCAACCGGGACTCCCTTGGTAAGAAAGGCCTTGTCAGCAGGGGAAGTAATGAACTAGTTGGGCCTCCAAGGGACCGGTTCCACTGAATCAGGGGACTCCCACGCCCTTCGAGCAACCAGATCCATTAGTTCGTCGAAGGGAGGAGTAACCCAGGAGGTGGATGGTTGAGACCCAAAGGCCTTCAGGAGTACTGACTCATCCTCAGTAGGGGCAAGGGACTGCCAATCACCCCTCTGCCTTAAGATCTCCAATATGTCTGCAAATGAGACATCCTCTGAGGGGGATCGTGGGGACCCTTCTGATTCCTCCAAGTCGGTATCCGATGTCAAGGATTTCTGTGGGGAATCCAAGTGCCTCCTCTTGCACAGTCTTTTCCTAAGTACTTCATCAGTGGGAGCATCCGGTGAAGTCCTTGTAGAAGAGGGGCCACCCAATGGGGATACCTAAGGCTCTGGGTCTCGACGCTTGGTAGGGACCTGTGGGGAAGAGACAGAATGAGGCCCTTTGGGGGGGGGGAGAAAGATCCGAGGAGGTAGTGGTCTTAGAAGACATGACCTTCCTCATGGCATCGAAGGCACCAGAATCCCAGTCTGAGAAGTCTGTCGGCTCTGAAGAGGCCGGCAGCCCTCCCCGAGCCGAGACCCCATGCCCCAATCCAGAGGACGGAGCCGAACCCACCTGCTCCGAAGCCCCGATGGGAATGGTTGGAACCAAAGTCTCTTTCCGACTCTCTACCCCGGAGCCAGCGAGAGAGTGCCGGCTCCGAGACTCCCCGGTCGGAACCGAGGAGATCAAGGTCGACGGAGCCAAGGGAGCTGGATCGAACTTCGGCTCTGAGGGCTCTACCAACATCAGTTCTGTCTGCCCCAGCTCCGAGAGTTCAATTGGCTTTGGAGGAGGAGGAGTAGAAAGTAGGGCTGGAATTTCAGGCTTTGAAGCTGAGTGGCTCAAAGCGGAAAGCATTTTGGCCAGGGCCGGGTTCTCTAGCAATGTCTTAACCACACGGTCCAGGTCCACATCAGATAACCTCGAAGAATGGGTTGAGGGATGGGTCGAAGGAGCCAAAGATGGCACTGATTGAAGAATCGGAGATTGAGGAGTCTCCAACACTGGATCCACAACTGGGCTCCAAGGTAAAGGATCAATACATGGCTCCAAGGGCTGTGGAGCTGATGATCGAACTATACTAGAGGAGCTCGGAACCAAGGACTTGGTCTCCGAGGACCCCTTGGACGACTTCAACCCCTTCGAAGCCTTGGAAGAAAGGTCAGTCTTGTCCAACACAGCCTGAAAATCAGGCTTCAGGAGTCCCCCATCCACCAGCTTCCTGCGCCTTTCCAGAAGATCCCTGGCACTAAAGGAGAGGCAGATAGAGCACACTTCTTGCAAATGAGCAGACCCCAAACAGTACACACAGGTGGAATGCTTTTCCGTGACAGACATTTTTTGGCCACACTCACACCTGTTGAAGCCAGACTTTTGCTTCTCAGACATTTTTAAACGAAAGAGAAGAAATACATATATAACTATATATATATATATATATATATATATATATATATATATATAAGTTCAGATCCCTGAACTCAAAACTTTGTATTAACACAACAGTTATTCAACTATTTTTATAAGTTTAACTCTCTACAGAAGTAGCTAAATTCTAACTAATCTAATTAATTCTAAACTAATTCCAAACTACCACTAATAAAAAGCACACACAAAGGAGATGACAGAGCCCTGTCACGCCCAAAAAACTAAGAAAGGCCTAGACAAACAGCCGTTAAGAAAAACACTCCAAAGTATTCTAAACTACACACTATGTCTAACTAAACTCTATTATTTTAATTACTATAACACTAGCTAACACTCTAATAGAAAATATTTTTCAAAATATCTCTAAATATTGAAAAAATAACACTGGCCCGAGCTTCCTCCGGCGAGTCTGTAGATCCATTGCAGCGACAAACTAGATATGGGGTTTACAGTAGAGCATCATGGGATATATACTGGGTCTCGAGCTACTCTGAGAGTTTGAGCTTGAAAAGTGGCCGACTCGGAGCCAAGGGATCGGCTCCAAACCCACGTGTAAGAACAAAACGGTGAGATAGAACAACTTTACATGCATAGTTTCTTGATTTTTTGCACTTGCTGTTTTAGGTAATCACTGCACTTTGCACTTTGAAAGCATGTATTTGATTTTTTTTACTTAAAAATCATCCTTTCTCTCTCAGTTTGTTTTTCCATCTACTGTTTGCTTCTAAGTCATCTTGTAGAAGGATACAAAATAGCCAGAGAATTACTTGTTTGGTGTTGAATTACACTTGAGAGCTACTTTTGCTGTGCTTTTACATTAAGAAGTTACAGGATCATCAGTTTTGTGTCAGAAGGTGTTAGCCTGCCCTCTCTGAGTTGTGAAAAACTTCATTGAGCTCAAAGTGTAGTCATTTATTGGCCAGAGAGCTCAGGAGTTAATTTTCAGCTTTTTCTGCCTGCTGTAAATTAGGTGCATTTGTACAGAGTTTCTCACCATGCAGCAGTGTTAACAGTGCCCTGTACACAGTAAAATTTACCTATAAACCAAAGATTAGGATTGAAACCTGTTACACAGTGTGGTATTGTGCAGAGATCAGCTTAGAGCAGCTAGTTTGGTCATCAGACAGCACTAATACCATAGCCTAGCATTATGTAATGTCTTGCCCTGACCCTAGAACCCACCATAGGAGACCCCTGTTAAAACTCAATCCTTAAACCACAATACCTACCTTAATACAGGACTGGACAACATGGATATGCAATTTACAAATGTCTCTGTGGCCAGCTTGGTAGATATGGGCATCCTGAGAAAATCTTAATCTAGCAATTGTCTCATGTTCTCAATTAGTTAATCCTTAAAGAAGCTATCACAGTGTGCAACAGATGTAAATACACAACTTCCTTGGAGGCAAAAATCTCACTTACAAACAAGGTTGTCAAGGACGTATACACACACTACATCCCTAACACATACTGCTCACCACACAAATAGATGTTATGCTAAGGCACTTAAAAGCGACCTTCACAAACCTCAACAAACATATTTCCTCAGCAATCACTAAATCTCACACCAAAAGCAATATCAAACACCACACATAAGCTTACACCCAATGGTCCCCAAAGAATGAAGCCCATAAGGTGAGCAAACACTTTGCCTAATACTCCTGTCATTGAGGATTCCACTGTATAAAACACAGACGCCCCACTTACTAGGTTAGAGAAGGAGAAGATTACAGTTAGTTGTATATCTAGAGCCAGGATCTGCAATATCACAAATGCACTCAAGTTACTGCACCCCAGGAACCAATATGACTCTATCATACTCCATGTGTGTGTAAATGACCTGAGATGTACGTCACTGGAATATATAAAACACAGGTACCAGTATGACTCTATCATAGTCCACGTGTGTAAATGACCTGAGACATACCTCACTGGAATATATAAAAAGAGATTGTGGATATCTCTGAATATGTGTTAAAGACAGGTACCAGTATGACTCTATCGTAGTTCATGTGTGTGTGTAAATGACCTGAGACATACCTCACTGGAATATATAAAAGAGATTGTGGATATCTCTGAATATGTGTTAAAGACAGGTACCAGTATGACTCTATCGTAGTTCATGTGTGTGTGTAAATGACCTGAGACATACCTCACTGGAATATATAAAAAGAGATTGTGGATATCTCTGAATATGTGTTAAAGACAGGTACCAGTATGACTCTATCGTAGTTCATGTGTGTGTGTAAATGACCTGAGACATACCTCACTGGAATATATATAAAGAGACATTATGGATCCCTCTGAATACATGTCACAGACAGGTATGAGCTTTGCATTGAGCAACATTCTACCTTCAATAAGGATGATGCCACAGTATAAACAGAAAATGATTGATTTTAATAATTCGACTAGTTTCTAGAGTCACTCCAGGGGGATCAAATATCTGTCAGCATGGGAGAACATGGTTAACAGACCACATTGCTTTGCCAAGGGATGCCTGCACCTGTCATCCCCATATTGGCTAAAACTTTATCCACACCCTTAAAGCCCTTTTTAGGCAATGCCAAAATGGAAAAACTACTGACAGCAAAAAAGACTCAATGCAACCTTAAGGTTTTACTGCTCAATGCTAGGAGGCTAAACAAAAAATTCCACACCCTATAAGGCCTCCTCACTCTGGAGAATGTAGACATCTGTGCTGTTGCCAAGACTTGGCTTAAAGCTGTAGAAAGTACACCAAAAGTGCAAGGTTACAGTGCCTTCCACACATTTAAACCAGCAGCAGAACAGACTGCATGTAAAGGTGGAGGTGTCTCAGTCAACATCAGCAAGAAATATACCTCCAGGTTGGTTAAACAGAATGATGTCATGAAATTCATCCATGTGCAAGCCACAATAGATAAGATCCCCTACCATATATTGGCTAGGTATAGGTCATCATCTATGTCCTAAGAGTCGCAACTCTTAGCTAAACCTACTACAGGCAATCACCATCCAGCCAAACACCCTGTTCATGGATGACTTTAACTACCCCTCTATAGACTGGAAAACTTACACTGCCTCAAACTCACAAGCATAACACTTCCTGAACTTTATTAACACAAACACCCTGGAACAGATCATGCACACTCCAACCAGAAGATTAAACATAGCGGATCTAGTAATATAGTACTCACCAACATAGGAGAACATGGCATATCCCCCACCCCCCATACACGCACACATCCACACTAGCATAGTCAGCTCACAAAGCTAAATCCTTTGAAATAAAAATCAACTCAAAAAATCCAGTTAAACATGTAAGATTTATGAACTATTCATGTCAAACTACATCCTAATAAGTAACAGTTTATCAACATTTGAGGCTCCCCAACCCTGAGACCATTGCTGCCTATGTAGAATTATTCACAGAAACCCTGTACAAACATGTAAATGGCTGCATTGAGGCTGCTGTACCTACCATAAGTAAGTCCAAACAAACACCAAAAACAAACCCCACTGGTGGAATCCTCATTTCAACACCTATATAAAAAAGAAAATCATGGCCAAAGTCAGAAAGGGCAACTTCCAAAAAGACAAGAGCTCTTTGAATCAACTAAACAAGAAACTAAGAGGTCTAATTAAGTCCAGCAAGATAACTGCAAGGTTAGAATAGCCTCTCAAGCTATGGGCAATCACAAACTATTCCAAGACAAATCACATCCTATTAAGTGACAGTTTGTCAAAATTCAAGGCCCCCCAAGCTCCACCCCCAGCACCACAGCTACATATGTAGAATTGTTGATAGAAATCCTGTACAGACATGTAATGGGCTGCATAGAGGCTGCTATACCTACCAGATGTAAGCCCAAAATACACCAAAAATAAACCCCACTAGTAGAATCCTCATCTCAACAGGTATATAACAAAATAAAAAAGTCATGGCCAAAATCAGAAAGAGCAACTCTCATCAAGACAAGAGCTCTCTGCTTCAACTAAATAAGAAACTAAGAGGTCGCATTAAGTCCAACAAGGCCAACTATGAGTTTAGAATAGCCTCTCAAGCTAAACACAATCACAAAACCTTCTTCAGCTATGTCGGGAACCTTAATGGCAACATACAGCAGTGTGCTGAACTGGTGGTTAACTGCACTACCTTCACTGGTCAGGGACACATAGTGAATCTACTGGCCTATAAATTCACCTCAAACTTCACCCTCACTCTCCCCCAGCTACCCTGTGTGAAATGCCTTCTAGCATACTCCCCCAACTATTAGCAGGGATTTGGTTATGGAGGTGCTTGCTAAGGCCAAATGCACTGCTTCAATGGGTGCCCTGGGCCCTCTCTCAATATCCCTTGTTGCTTTCTGAATAGACTAATAATGACCTATCAGGACCACTTGAGGCACTCTTCAACTACAACCTTAGCAAGTGAAAGGAGGACTGCAGCAATCATTGCTCTTCTTAAGGTGGACCAACTCAACTAACCCTGGGAACTACAGATTTATCAGTCTGACAAGTCTAACATGCAAAGCCATGTAATGAACTATCATCTCATCCCAGTTTGTCTTTGTTAAGGGAAGGTCATGCCTACTTAACCTGGATGATTTCTTCGAGAGGGTCTCCAAGGCATTGGATGAGGGTAAAACAGTGCACACAATGCATACTTTAACCTGGTCAAGGCATTCAATACAATACCTCACTCAGGCATTGTTGACAAACTCTCAGAACCGGGCATAAATCCCTAGATAACTTACCGGATTGATGGATGGCTCACATATATGACCTAAGAAGTCAGGATTGGTAAGACCACCTCCACCAAGAGACCGGTCACCAGTAGAGTACCTCAGGGCTCTGTGCTGAGCCTGCTCCTGCTTGGCATCTACTTCTCAGAGGTCAAGGCTAGTGTCAAAGGCCTTTGGCTCACCAAGTCTGCAGATTACTGTAAATTGAGAGCTTTCACAAATAGCCATAACACCAACATCTTGCTAGAGGATCTAACACAGAAAAATGACTGGTGCCAAAGCCAAGGCTTAAATCTCAATCCTAAGAAATGCATTGTAATGCTCTTCGAGAAAATATAAATCTAAGTTAATTACTACATTGATAAAACACCCCTAAGAGTTGACACAGAAGTTAGGGATCTGGGAACATATGTAGAAAGTAATCTGCTTTCAACCAACATGTAGCAAAGATAGTAAGAAAATATTTCTGTCACCCAACTTATAATAAAAAGTGTATGGTATCCAGGTCAAAGGAAGTCATAGTACCACTCCGCTTGGCTTTGTCAGATTCATCATTGAGTACAATTCCCCCTTTGGCATGTACCTAACCAGACACTTAAAGTAGTTGGAATGCTAGCAAAGGTTCCTCACCAGGATAATTCAGAGAAAGAATGCCCTATCCTACACAGACCATCTAAAGGCCCTGTCTCTGTACTCAGTATCCTACAGGCTACTGAAAGGAGATCTATGCCTGACGTATAAGGCATCTTCAGATCCACCCCTGATGTATCTTTTGCACATCCACAAAACAAACAGCACCAGATACACTAGATCCAAGGATTTGAACTTCACTAGTGACATAAATAGAACATGCTCAGAAGAGAGATATGTGTCTCAAAGCTCCCCACCCGTGTGAAGCAGAGTTCATCCTTTAACCTAGTCAAATGAAACTTTGATCATTGGATGGAAAATCAGAAATTCACCCCTAGTTTGGCTCCCATGTCTCTGAGGGTCAGAGGCCACCAGTAAGTAGGGTCAGAGGCCACCAGTAAGTAAAATATTCTCCAGTTAACACCCCCTCCCCTGACAAGACCCTTATCTACCTCCTTACTAACATACCTTCTCATATATTCCCAAGGTAACCTGGGACAAAATTGGGATGGGATATGGGGTTATGCTTATAAAGGCCCTAGTGGTCATTAGACTAGTAACAACCTATGAACATAGTGCCTACTGGTAATGGAAGTTATAGAGAAATGAAGTATGGAATTAACACACAGGATATCATGTGACTGTCATAATCCAACCCAGAATGACTACAACCTGATTTTCTTTTAAAGAGCATATGTAGATCTAAGAGTTACCAGCAACACAGCAAAAAAATGTTAATGCCTGTCCAGTTTGTTCTAAACTCTGTGCATCTGTGAGTGTGTGTGTGTGTTCTAGGAATGTATGTGGGTTGAGTGTGTGTGTGTGTATACTAGTTATGTATGTGGTATTTGTGTGTGTGGGTGTGTGTGTGTTTGCATATTTGTGTGGTGTGTCTGTCTGTCTGTCTGTCTGTCTGTCGGTCTGTGTATGTGAGTGCTCACTTGCATTTCTACAGGTGTGTGTGTATGGGGGGGTGGGTGTGTGTGTGGGTTTGTGTGCATGTCTGCCTGGGTATCCTAAAATGGAACAGGATCCTATCCAGGACTGTATTTCTGTACTGCATCCATTGCTTACTGGAGTAGCTTCCAGATCCCCTGTGACCTGGTATCAAAAAGTGAGTAAACCACTTAACCTAGATGTCTCCTTAAGTATCTTATGTTAAATTCTGAAAATTTCTCCAGTCAACATAGGGCAGGGCACAGTTGTCATTGTATGTATAGGTCAGGAGATTCATAATGACAAGTGTCAAGAGTAGATGTTGTGTAGGGGATGCTTATGTAGATGTTGGTGTCTTGGTCTGGTGATTATGGTGAGCCAGAAAGACCAGTCAGATGGGGGGAACTGTCTCTGCTGTGGTGTATCTGGGAAGAGGTGGGCTGTGCTGATGTATATGTGCATGTACATGGAAACAGCTCCTGCAGAAGATGCTGTTCTGTGCAGGGGTCTCAGGTACAGGTCTAGGCCATCTGCACTGACTGTGTACATCCCCATCCATGGTGGCATCATCTCTGGGGGTTATCACCGGCATGATCCACAGTAATAACAGAGGATGGAAGGTTCCTCAAGTGTGAATGGCTGGACCTGCTCTGGGTGATTTTGGTACATGGTCTGTGTCTGTGTCCATGGCATCCTGCTATGCCCTCAGGCTTGTTGAAAGTGGGTAGGTGGTCAATTTATGGGAGCTACACTGTATCCTTAAGCTACCATTGTGGGTTTATTGTCCAGAAATGGAAGAGGATTGGTCATAAGAATGGCAATGCCAATGATATACAGCTGCACACAGACACCTACAACATACAGACTGCTATTAGTAGCCTTCAAAATGCTGAGTTAATGGTTTAGGCCCTCTCTGAGTATGCCATACAGACCGTGTACCATATCAATCATCTCTGCTATGGCAGTGGCCCTGTGCCTTTAAGATGGCCCTGCACATTCACTATGTGGTGCCCATGCAGACAATCGGGTCAGACGTGGGGTGATTTCCATGGCATCCAAGTCCACCAGTACTTCAATCTCCAACTTTTCTCCCCATGCTCAAGGGAGCTGACAACACCCACATATGTCTGGGTTACATGGGGAAGAGGGTGCACCCTGTTAGGATGTGTCTGTCAACTCTTGTTTTTCTTTGATCCTCTGAGACCCACAGAATAACATCCCAGGCTGCATCCTACATGAATTCAGGCATGTACTTGCAGCACCATTACACACCTTATTCAGCCAAAGCCTGAGTACCGGCTTTGTCCCAGCCGAGTGGAGGACAGCCACTAACATCCCTTTACACAAAGGTGGAGCATCCACCAATCCAGGAAATTATAGACCCATCAGCTTAACTAGCCTGATCTGCAAGGTCATGGAGCAGATTATCATGGACCTCATTAACAGGGGCATTGGCAACCTCCAAACACTCAATCTCACACAGTTTGCCTTGTCAAGGGGAGGTCATGTCTGTTAAATCTGGTCGACTTCTTTGAGACAGTCACCAAAGCCATGGACAAGGGTAAGACAGTGCACACTGCCTACCTTGACCTGACCAAAGCCTTTGACACTATTCCCCACTTGGGCACAATAGAAAAACTCTCTCAACTAGGCATCAATCAATATGTTACCAGATGGGTAGCAAGCTGGTTCACTGAATAGAACCCAGCTAATCAAAATAGGGGAAGCTACCTCAAGCAGTAGACCTGTAATAAATGGTGTATCCCAGGGATCGGTCTTGGGGCCTCTGTTATTCATGATATACTTCTCTGAAGTGTAGGCCAAAACCATTGGGCTACAGCTGATCAAGTTTGCAGATGACTGCAAGCTGGGAGCGGTCATCAATTCCCCAAGTGATGTGGATGCCTTCAAGAGGATCTCATCTAAACAAATGACTGGGGCCAGAAACATAGCCTCAAACTGAATGCCAAAAATGAGTCATCATCCTCTTTGGGGAGAGTGATGTCCCCACATATTATCACATTAATAACAATGTCCTAGGCATGCAATCAGTTGTGAGGGATTTGAGCACCCAGGTTGCTAGCAACCTGACTTTTGACCACCATGTTGCTTCCATTGTATGGAAAGCTTTCTACATGGCCCACCACATAATCAAGGGTATCTCATCCAGGGACAAGGAGTTCATAACATCCCTGTATTCTTTCCTTATAAGGCCAATTATTGAGTACAATGCTCCCTTCAGCATGTACCTCGCAAAGCACATGCAGCAGCTGGAGAGACCACAGACGTTCCTCACCAGAAGAATCCAGGACCTCAAACATCTACCCTACACAGACAGGCTAAAAGCCCTGTCATTCTACTCAGTTTCATACACACTCCCCAGGGCTGACCTTTGTCTGGCATACAAAGCAATCTCAGACCCTGCCTTGATGGGACTGCTGCATATCCACAAGTAAAACTCCACTTGCGTGACCTCAACCTGGTCTGTGACATCTATAGGACTTGTTGGCGGGACAGATTTGTGTCCCATAGACTCCCCAATCTGTGGAATAGACTGCCTCTCCACGTCAAGCAGAGCACCTCATTATCTCTTTTCAAGTGCAACCTGGATAACTGGATGAGAAACGGAAAATACACCACTGGGATTCCACCTGTGTCCCTGCTGGACAGGGGCTTTGGGTGCTGACTTGTCTAAACATGGGCTAAACTCTTGGTTAGGCTTATAAGGGCCTCAGGGCCAGTAGGGTAGCAACTTTCTATGATTTTTTGAACTTCCTGTGTCTGGGTTACAGGGGAAAAGGGTGCATCCTGTTCTGATATGTCTGTCAACTCTTATTTTTCTTTGGTCCCCTGAGACTGAGAGGTGCATTACTCATCTACAGGAACAGTGCCTGATGAAGGGGGAGGTGATATACCTGCCACATAACCTGTGCCTAATATTGTAACTGTGACCACATACAGAATCAGGATGTGGCAGTCATCTAAATTGAGCTCAGACAGTTCCCCCAACATCAGACATGCCAATATCCACAGTGGAGAACCCTGAAACCAAAACACCTGTGAAAAACACATAAACACACCCAAGTGTATTAATACACCCTTCTCAAACACCCACATTCCAGAGATGGTACAGCTGTAACACAGTGACATGCAGAAGGTATAGGCCGCATACCTTGTGTAGACTGAGGTTGCTGCTGAAGTCCCAACATGCCTGTAAGAACAAAATTGCCATGTTCATTAGAGGAATAGATCTGAGTTTGGTAGCTTGTACTGCAGGTTATATATATTAGGTAATACCCTTCTGAGACGTTGCCAATTGACATCCAAGGTGCTCAGTGAAGTTATGAAGTGATACTGAGTCCTCCAATGGGTATGGGAGATCTGTCATCCCCCCCCGGCAGTGATGCTAGGAACCTCTCCATATCAATTTGTGGTGACTCTTGGCAGACCCCCACCAGTGGCCCTCTTCTACTCTGCCGGGTGGGTTGGGTTGTTGCAGGCATGAACAGTTCTATAAGTGACTCTACATTGTACTTGGTCATGTGTGCAGTTATGGCCAATGACCACACTGACCCAGTCAACAAGGTCTAGCCATGCATACCATTGAAAGGCCCAGTCTTTCTTATCAGTAAGGAGTACCCACCAACCATGTTCATGGATGATATGCAATAGGATATCATTCTCTGGCTGGGAGAACTTATTCTACTTTTTTCTGTCCTTCTCAGGCATCTTTCCATGAAAAATGTGAGGACACACACATGTAAGCTGGTGGTATGATATACCCCTCCCTCTACATCTCACATCTCATTACTCCACAACAACATCCAGTGTTATCATAGACTGTGTGACATTTCACCCACAAACAGACATATGCTACTTGTACAGGTTCTTACTGTTTAGCACCAATCAGTAAGATATTGTATGTTTGTTCCCGTCATACATCATACAAGAGCATTTACTTGAAAAATATCATTGCTGCACCACAGGGATATTTGAAGCACGCCATGCCCCCAGCATGACACATAATGCCTATACCGCAACTATAGATATGTAAAATTGTGTTCACTGTATCTGTACCCTAGCTGTCCCCATAACTGCTACAGTGCTACAGTGTCTACAAGTGAACATGAATGCCATTTTATGTCACATACACCCCTCGTGACATAGACTGTCAGTGGAAGCACAAGTATACATCCACTGTGACCTTAGTAAACTGGTGTAAGACCTCTGGCCTTTGTATGTATACTGCAGGCCATCCATGAGCGTATCATTGACCCCCATAGTTATTGTTAGACATACATGTCAATATGGTCCCCACCCATTCATGAGCATTATAACATGTTGCAGATATATTACAAAACATTCCATATATGCAGCCTAGGTTTTTGCGATCTACCCCTTCAAAAACAATTGCAGAAACACAGAATGAAAATGTGATTGCCTCAATCCTCCACTGAGTAATACCAGGCCTGCACAGTTAGGCATGGCATTTCACCCTCAACTCTTCACCAACCACCCAACCAACCAATGAGTATCATAGGTGATGACTGGAAAAGAAAAGCCCCCTTCCAATACACAACAATGAAGGACATCAAACTAAACAGGTTTGTGCATGGTCACCTGCAATTGCACTCCTTGAAGACACAGGTTAAAATGGCTATTCCCCTATCAAAAACACCTTGGGATACTGAGTAAAAATCCCACAAACAGCAACCAAACAAGAGTGATGCACTCTCTGTCCTCTTCAGAATCCCACCTTCCTCTTCCCTGCCTACACATAACATAGAGGATACTCTTGGCAGTTATGTACACCCTTACATTACACAGAACAACAAAGGGAAATCAACAGAACAATACCCATGGCCATTGGCCTAACCACAGGCCATATATGCCCTACCACCCGCAAAACACCCCTCATACCTCATGTTGTGACACTTGAAGTATGGAGCCAGCAATTTTCATGATATGTTAATGACCCCTAGTCAGAATCAGTTGTTTTTAAGTCCAGCCTCAACCCCCAAGAAATCACATCTGTAGCTGATGCACAAATGCAGTTTAAAATATGTGCAGGCTTACTTGTTGAGCTGTATTTTTTTGAAAGTGCAAAGCAGAATATCATGTAGAAAAAGTCACTCTGCTAGTCTGTTAACTACAATAAAATCAACAGCATAATCAGTACAGCAATGACTGTGGCTGCATTCATCATGTAATATTCAGACTTGTAGCATGGCAATTATGCTAATGAGACTGCTTCTAGTGAATATCTCTGAATTTCTCTTTATTGTACAACTCACCTGCCAAGGCAGCAATATGAGGCTTGTTCCAGATCATGCACATGCCTGGGGAGCTGCAAAGACCATTGTGCGTGCATGTGCAGGTTACTGACCCCAGTGGGCATGTAGATATGTTTAAAATATCATTATGGCCCATAGAGGAACTGAAGAGCAATAATGGAAGAAAATGTGGGTACTGTGGTATACTCACGTGTATACATGCCATCAGACTTTTCACACCCAAACACCATCATGCAATGACACATATGTATATACCATTACATGATGGCAATGCAATATTTCACACAAACACAGTGTTCACTGTTGCATGTCATGTGTCACCAGCAGCAATGTGCATCGATTTGAATGAGCTAACTTACTTCCTTGGACAGTGGTCTGTGAGCTGCTTATGGCTTCAAAATGCACTGATAGGATGGGGCTCCAAGGTGGTCCTCTAAAGACTCCAGAATATTCCTCTACCCCTGTGAGGGTCTCCAGTATTAGGTGGCTGCATTGTATAGCCATGCCAGGGTGGTAACTGCTGCAACTGGCATCAACTACTCTGGTGAGTAAAGCAGATTGCACTACAGTGGCATCAGGATGTGCCACTGAGATGGTCTGCACCAATGGGAAGAGGAGGCATACCTGTCAACCTGCAGACATTGAGAACAGGAACAAAGGTCCTTACAAGCTAGATATACCCATCCAAAAATTGGAACATCTAATTATCATAATATTTAAATACCAAATAGCAAGTAACTCTTTTTGTGGGATACTAGTCAGAAACACTTTTAAAAAGCAGATAAACAAAAATGATGGAAAAATATAAGCACATTTTAAAAGAGACAGTGTAAAATCTGTAGATTTCAATGAACTGTATTACAAAATTCTATCACATAAGTTTATTTATTTTTGCTTCTGAAAAATGGAGATGTAAGGTATGTGTCCCCTTTCTTTAAATTATTGGTACCAATAGTAGGTTGGTCATACAGTGTGTGTGTGTGTGTGTGTGTGTGTGTGTGTGTGTGTGTGTGAGTGTGTGTGTGTGTGTGTGTGTGTGTGTGTGTGTGTGTGTGTGTGTGTGTGTGTGTTTATACTACACAGCT
>NC_056727.1:761700640-761705640 GCF_019279795.1 Protopterus annectens
ATTAGGGAAACCACCGTAAAAAATTTATCCAAAGCCAACTTTATGCTTCTTAAGACAGAAGTGGCAAACTTCACAACACCCATGCAGATGAACAATAGATGTACAACTGCTGAATCCTACACAAATGCAGTTTATAAGCATGTACTCGAGTGTATGGATCATGCTATCCCTAACAGAACCAAGATGCTATCCTCCAAAACAGGAAGCCATTCTGGTGGTCCCCTGCCATAAACAAACTCTACAACAGAAGAAAGAAACTGTTGCAAAAAAGAGTAAAATCCCATGACTGGAATAACTCCCTGGTCAGTCTTAGTAAGAAGCTGAGATCCCTCATAAAATCCTCCAAAGCTAGTTATGAAAACAAAATTGCCACTGATTCTAAAGACAACCACAAAGTATTCTATAGCTATGTCAAGAATCGCAATGGCAACACTCAGATCTGCTCTGAGTTACAGCACAATGGCACTAAGTATACAGAAACAACTGATATTGCCAACATCCTGGCAGATAGGTTCAGTGTTAACTTTACCCCCACTCACCCCCCAAAGGACCCATCTCTATGCCAGAAAAATGCAAGGTTCCTGTAATCAAGGCTGCACAGGTAAAAAACACACTCTCCAAATCCAAGAACGCAGCATCCATGGGACCTGACAACATCCCAGGATGCATTCTAAATGAACTACAGAATAAACTGGCACCCTACCTAAGCACCATGTTCAGTCATAGCCTCACCTCAGGATCTGTGTCCACTGAATGGTGCACAGTGACAGTTATCCCACTCCACAAAGGAGGAGCCACCACGGACCCTGGGAACTACCGCCCCATTAGCCTAACGAGTCTGGTCTGCAAGGCTATGGAACGTATCATCATGGAACTTATAAATTAAGACACTGGTAATCTCCAAACTCTGGACCCCCACACAGTTCGGGTTTGTAAAAGGCAGATCATGTCTCCTAAATGTGACTTGACTTCTTTGAAGCAGTCACCAAAGCCATAGATGAGGGTAAGGTGGTTCACACAGCCAATCTAGATCTTGCCAAGGCTTTTGACACCATCCCCCACTCTGGAATTATAGATAAACTCACTAAACTAGGTATAAATCTCTATATCACAAGATAAGTTGCCAACTGGCTCACTGACATAAACCACACTGTGAAAGTAGCAGACTCCAAATCCGACTTCAGACCAGTGACAAGTGGAGTACCACAGGGTTCAGTCCTGGGTCCTCTCCTGTTTGGCATCTACTTTTCTGAAGTACAGGCTAACACAGAAGGTTTTTGGCTAACAAAGTTTGCAGATGACTGCAAACTAGGAGCCATAATTGAAACTCCTAATGATGTGGACATCCTACAAAAGGGCCTCACTGAGGCAGATGCCAGGTGTCAAAGCCATGGCTTCAAGCTCAATGCCAAAAAGTGCATTGTCATCCCCTTTGGTAAAAACTCTGTACCCATGAGCTACCACATAGGTGGTAGTCTACTTAACACCTAAAGTGTGATAAGAGATCTTGGGACACAGGTGGACAGTAGTCTCTCCTTTGATAATCACATCGCCACAGCAGTCAGGAAATCCTTTAATGTGGCACACCTCATCGCAAAAGGTTTCTCATCCAGGAAAAAAGAGGTCATTGTTCCCCTCTACCCATCACTCATTAGACCCATTACAGAGTACAACCCCCCTTTTGGTATGTACCTCACAAGACATCTACAACAAATGGAAAGGCCACAGAAATACTTCACAAAGAGGATTACTGGCCTCAAACAGATGCCCTACGCAGACCGTCTCAAAAAACTCCAGCTTTATTCCATCGCATATCACCTTCTCAGAGGTGATCTCTGCCTAACATACAAAGCTATGTCAAACCCAGAGCGCTTGGACATGCTCCACTTAAAGAAATCCTAATCCTGAACCTTGTCACCACAATAAACAGAACATGCTGGAGGGATAGATTCCTGTCCCAGAGACTTCCCATACTCTGGAACAAACTACCTATCTATATCAAACACCATATGATTGACATTTGAAATGTCGACCATGGAATAAAAAAATATAAAAACACAACAAAAACTTACCTTCACACTCCTAGCCCCCTGCACCACCCAGAACTTAAATATGCCAAGATCCGAGATCGCGCTACAGTGCGGAAGATGGAAATCTTTACATTCCGCACTGTACGGAGATGCCAGTTCCACATGGACGACATTTCGAATGTCAATCATATGGTCTCAGCCATATGGTCTTCAGGATTCATATAACTTCACTGAAAGACCATTTCACTGAGACCCATTTAACTGAGACCAAATCACCTAACGTTTATTTCACTGAAAGATAATTTCACCTGAAACTCATTTCACTGACAAGTAGTACTCTAAGGCAAGTCAAAGGTATATGTCCTTTTCACCACTGTAGTGCGATCCTGGTATTAGTATATATAGTTAAAGTGTGTGGGGTGAGGCTACGCTACCCACACCCCCCAATGTGGGGGGCTGTGTCCTCAACACCACCCCTAACTATATATACTAACACCAGGATTGCACTACAGTAGTGAAAAGGACATATACCTTTAACTTGCCTTAGAGTACTACTTGTCGGTGAAATGAGTTTTAGGTGAAATGAACCTTAAGTGATTTGATCTCAGTGAAATGGGTGTCAGTGAAATGGTCTTTCAGTGAAGTGATACGAATCCAGTCTTCGACATTCTGAAATCAACCATGTGAAGGGGACTCATATATATATATACACACACATATCTATATATATATATATATATATATATATATATATATATATATATATATATATATATATATATATATATATATATATATATATATATACACACACATATCTATATATATATATATATATATATATATTTACACGCATTACACACATGCCTACATTACTTGTGCATACCATCTTGACAGTAACACATCACTGTTAGAAAGTGGAACTAGTGAAAAAACCCACGTCATGCAATGCTGGCTCACATATTAATGCAGTTTTGTTACACTGTGATAAAAAGAAATCTCTCTCCCTACAGCTGCTGGCTAAAACTTCACTCATGCAAGATGAATGCATACACATTTGCACATATATATCTATACCTAACTACACACACCACAAAACCAGTCTCACATAAAGCTATCACAACAATGAATCAAACACATAAACACACTAAGACATACTCGGAGGCTCTGAGCAAAAATTTACCTAAACAGCAGAGGCCTCCAAAGCAGACACCCAAGCAATTGCCACCTCATGACACACCACAGGCAACACATAAACCACAAAATCAGTGTGCAAAGCAGTCACAGCCCTTAAGGCCAAATACAACACCAAACATACTTGTCATAGGTGACTCCATAGTCAGACACACTGACGTCCCACTCACCAGGCTGAATAAGGAGAGGGTCACAGTAAGCTGCCTATCGGGCGCTAGAATCCGCCACATAACACAAGCACTCGGGTCACTCCACAGCAAGTACAAATATGGCACAATCATTGTCCATGCTGGTGTGAACGACCTGAGACGTACCTCCCTGGACTACATGAAAAGAGACATAGAGCTCCCTGATTATGTAGCCCAGGCAGGTATGACCCTGACCCCGAGCAGTATCCTTCCTTCACCAAGAATGATGCCACAACATAGAGACAAGATGATCAGCTTTAACAATTGGCTTAATTTCTGGTGTCATTCAAAGGGGATCCAGTGTCTGTCTGCCTGGGATGACATGCTTGACAAGCCACGCTGCTTCGCAAGAGACGGCTTGCACCTGTCACCCCTGGGATTCCGGATATTGGCTAAGGCTCTTGCCACCCCCATAGTGGCTTTTTTAGGCAAGGCTCAAATTCTAAACCTACCACCCTAGAAAACAAAAATGGGAAGAAAATGAGGGTAATGCTGCTCAATGCCAGAAGTCTAAATCTCAAAATGCACGCACTCGAGGCCCTTCTCAGTATGGAGAACATCGATGTCTGTGGGGTGACTGAAACCTGGTTCAAGGCTCATGAGAGCACCCCGGCACTATCAGGTTTTACCTCATATCATGCGTTCCAGCCCCAAAACCCGGACCACACCACAAAAGGAGGGGGTGTATCCATATTCATCAAGGATACCCACACCTCCAGGTTGGTGGCAACGCACGAAGCATCGGAAACCATCCAGGTGCAATTAACCATAGGCAAAACTGCTCTACAATTTGTAGCATGCTACAGGCCACCCTCTCAAACTCAGGAACCCCACACAGCCTTCCTGAAGACACTGGAGGGTATAAATGTATCTCCAAACACCATTATATTGGGTGTCTTCAACTACCCGAATATAGACTGGGAACATTACTCAAGCCCCAACTTTTTAGCCCAAAGGTTCCTGGAGTTCATAAATTCAAATGCCATGGAACAACTAGTCACCGTTCCCACAAGAGGAGAAAATATACTAGATCTCATCATCACAAACATGGGGACAAAATGCTCCACACCGGAAGTATATCCCTCATTGGTGAGATCAGATCATAAACTAATCTCACTGGAAATTCATATCCCGTCCCCACCCCAAACAAAAAAGACCACAGTGAAGAACTTCTCTAAAGCAAACTTCACACTACTCAAGACTGGTGTGGTATCCTTCAAGGTCCCCGAGCCAGTGGAAACCACAACCCAAGCTGCGGAAGCCCTTACAAATGCCTTCTACGAACACCTCCAGGACTGCATGGATCAGGCAATCCCTAATAAAACCAAGACTCTTTCCACCAAGGGCAAACGTCCAGTCTGGTGGACCCCAGCCATAAACAAACTTTACAATAAGAGGAGAAAGCTGTTACATGATAGAGCAAAATCCATAAAAGAGAAGACACCCTTGATCATTATTAGTAAAAAATACGAGCACTCATAAAATCATCCAAGGCCAACTTTGAGAGAAAAATTGCCATAGATTCAAAAGACAATCATAAGGCCTTCTTCAGCTGTGTTAGAAACCTGGGTGGAATCTCCCAGATATG
>NC_056727.1:761710640-761740640 GCF_019279795.1 Protopterus annectens
GATAGCAAAGCCATGGAAAGGTTATTGAAAAATGCTTATACCTCTGCTACTTTAATTTGTAGGGCTGTCACTTATCAGACCCATATGTCCAGGTACATGTTGTTTTTTCTTTTCAGGGCCTATCAAGTCATTTCTGATCTTCCAGACTCTGAAGGGGAAGACTTCTGCTATTTCCCTCTTAGGGACTTGCTCCAAGTTGGCTCACCATTCTGTCAAGTGTAGTTATGGTGCAACAGATTCTTCCTCTAGGGCTGCTGCTTTTGGGTGTGTGATGAGGAGATATTCCTGACTTCAGCTTCAACCTTTGCCTGATATTATTAAGGCTACATTGATGGATGCTTCTCTAAATGATAAACACTTGTTTGGCAAAGCTGCTGCTGTTTTTTTAAGTCTTTTCAGGATAAGGGGAAGGTCTTACAGGAACTTAAACTTGCTTTTGTTTCTCATGTACCTAGATTTTTGAGAAATTACCCCAAATAAGCCAGCATTTGTTGGCAGGCAATCTTATCTTCCCCGCAAGAGCAGGAAAGGTGGGAGGCAGGATCCACCTGTTAAAGCTACTCAGTCTTCTGTGCCCCACAAGTCTCCTTTTCCTAATAAACCAGGTGTTGTCTGACTGTCCTATTCTTCCCAGCCACATTCCCTTTTCTCTTCGCCTTTCTCTATCTCTCCCTGTTTGGTTAAAGATTACTCAGTACTCCTGGATTATGTCCATTATTTCTTCCCCCTTTTATGGGAGTTCCTCAGCCCCCTCAGGAACATCTGTCATTCTTTCCAGGGGTGCTTTGGGGTCACTTGACTCAGGGTAATATTCAAAAAGTTACAGCTTCCCAAAGGGGGAGGAGTATTGCTTTAGAATGTTCCTCATACTTAGGAAAGAGGGTACTTGGAGACCAGTTTTAGACCTCTCTCATCTAAATGCATTTCTGAAGGTTCCCTCTTTTCAAATGTTGTCTCTGCCTAAATGAACTTCAATTCATCCTAAACCCAAACAAAACAAAATTAATGATCTTCAACAGGAAATCCAAAGCAAAACCACCTCCTCTCTCCATTTACTCCACTAATGGCACTATAATAGAACCAGTTAACTAAACAAAACTACTTGGTGTAACAATCAACAGCAACCTAACATTTGATATACACATATCACTCACAATTAAGAAAGTTCACATCAGACTTGGTGCTCTATATAGGGCCAAACCTTACCTTACTCAAAATGCCAGACTAGCCACAACCAGATCCCACCTCCTATCTACTCTCCTCTACAGTTCTCAAATGATCACTAACCTCCACACGTCTGATTTACATCTACTTGATTCCTGCTATAATAAAATAGCAAAATGTGCTGCTAATACACCCAACAGGACCCATCATTGCCTTGCTCTTCAAAAACTACACTGGTTTGAATTTCCCAATCTGTTATCACTCAGTCAGCTCACCACTGCCCACTCCATTATCCACAAACCCGAAAACTGCCCTGCAGTCTCCAACCTAGTGCAACTAAATACCAACCCCAAGACCCTTAGATCATATGATAAACTTATACTCAAGGTAACAAAGTCCCGTAATTACTTTGGTAACTCTGTCTTCTCCTTCAGAGTAGCCAAACCGTAGACCCTACTACCTCAGAATATCTTAAAAAATACAGATAGTCATAGCTTCAAACAACTCCTAAAGGAATACATTACTCAACAAAAGCTATGCTCTATAAATATGCCTGGCTAGTTTGTCATGCCATCAATCAAATGTTTTCTTTTCTGCTATCTTCTCCTTGCCTTACCTCTACCAAATGCAAATACCACAATGGTTTTTATATATCTAATGAGTTTCATATTACTGTCTGTAGTAAGGCATAGGAAATGTAATGTTTTTCTGTTTTACATTCCCTTTTTGTAAATTGTAATTGTTGGCAACTGTCAAACTTTTTGTATATTGTCTGTAAAGCTTTTTAAAATGTTTTGCAATCTTTTTTGTACTATTGTTATAAAGCTTTTCTCCCCCGGGTCTCTGCTGAAAATGGGCTAATTGCCCAGCCAGACTCTACAAGGTTAACAAATGTAAAATAAAATAAATAAATAAAATTGTTCCCTCTTTTGCTTCCTTGGGCTTATATGGTGTATCTGGATCTCAAGGATGCTTATCTCCATATCCCAATTCATCCCCTTTTCAGGACATTTTTACATTTTTTTTGTTGCTTCCTGGCATTTTTAGTTCTCCACTTTGCCTTTTGCCTTTGTACTTCCTTGGGGTATTCACTGAATGCTTCGCTCCTGTGATTGCTTTTTGCAGGCTACAGTGGGATCCAAGTCATTCCCTACTTAGATGACTTCCTGTTTCAGGCACCCTCTCCAGAGATCTTATTGCAAAATCAACATTTTGCCATTTCCCTTAAAGTCTGGGTTTCACTATAAATTTCAGAAAGTCCTTTCTGACTCATTCTCAGGATCATGTTTTGCTGGGGTGCTGGATCCAGACTGTGTCGATGCTGGTATCCCTCTCTCCTCCCAAGGCCCTAACTCTCATCTCCTTTTTTCAATTCCTTCTTCCTCTGGCTTCACTAACAGCCAGGGAATTTCTGAGAGTTCTGGGGTTCATGGCCTCCACTATTCCTATGCTCTCTCTCTGGCCAAACTCCACATGAGAAAGTTTCTGTTGTTTCTGAAGTCAGTTTGACTTTAGCATGCTCTTCCCCTAGAATTTATAGTTCCTCTTCTGCCTTGGCTCAAGAGGGAACTTCAGTGGTGGATTTAGCAGTTGACTGTCAGTCCAGTGATCCCTTTTCATCTACCTCTTCCCTCCCAGGAGCTATTCACAGATGCTTCAGACATGGGATGGGAAGCAGCATTTGGCTCCCTAAAGGTGCAGGGGGTCTGGAAGCTTCATCAACAGGAAGAACACATCAATGTAAAAGAAAAATGAGAGCTCTTCTGCTGGCTTTATAGGGTTTTTTTTATCCTCTCTTCTCCCCATGAGCTCTCAAGGTGTTTACAGGCAATACCACAGTGATATATTATGTAAACAAATGGGGGAGGAGGGGTCAAGGTCCTATCTTTTTTGCTGGTTGAAACTGCAAGTGTGGGAACTGCCTATTCAGTATCAACTGACTCTTCAGACAGTTTACATTCCCTCAGGTCAAAACATTGTGGCAGATTCTCTGAGCAGGTCCATAACTCAGTCCCACAAATGGATGCTTCACAGGGATGTGTTTCTAGACATTGTCCACCAATGGGGTACTACTCAAGTAGATCTCTTTGCCAGCCCTCTGACCAGGCAACTTCCTCTATTTTGTGCCAGAGTCCCAGGTCCTCTGGTTTGTAAGGTGGATGCCCTCTCTTTTTCTTGGAAGTGGATGTTTCTTTATACCTTCACTCCCCGTCCTGTCATTCCAAAAATCCTGTTTAAAATTTAACAGAATGCTCCCAAAATCTTGTTGGTGACTCCCTTTTGGCAGAGACAGCATTGGTTCCTTCTTCTTCTGCATTTAGCCAAGGGCAATCATCACAAGTTACCTCACAGGATGGACCTACTCAGACAAGACAAGGGATCTCTCATCCACCCCCACCTGTCCACTCTTCAACTAACAACTGTGGGTGATAGGTTTTTAATACCACTGACACCTTTTTTTCCTGAGGACATGTTTAGGGTCCTGCACGAGGCCAGGTAACCCACTACTAGGAAATCCTATATATCCAAATGGAACATATTTTCTGTTTTGTGTCTTTCTTGTAACCTGGACCCACTTTCTGTTGATGTTCCTTTGTTCTTTCTTATCTGTGTGAACTGCTCAGTGCTGGGTTGGCTTATTCTTCTGTGAAAGCCAACGTATCAGCTATCTCTGCTTGTCTGCCTTTATCACCTCCCTTATCTTCTAGATTTGAAGCCAAACAATTTGTTATAGCGTCCTACATATTAGGCCTTCCAGGAAGCCAATTCCTCCTTCCTGGGATCTTAACTTTGATTTTGAGAAATTGACTCAGGGTCCTTTTGAGCCTGCAGCTTCAGCTTCCTTACAACATCGCTCTTGGAAAACTGTACTTTTGTTAGCCCTTAATTCTGCCTGACAGATGTCTGAGTTTCAAGCCCTTATGGCTTGTCCTCCTTTTTTGCTTTTTCATAAGGACAGGATGTCCCTTCATACTAATCCTTCTTTTATGCCCAAGGTGGTAAATGAGTTATCCTTTAATCAGTCTATTCATTTTCTCACTTTTTTCCCTACCCCACAATCTGCTAGTGAGAATGTGTTGCAAATGTTGGATATGCACAGACAACTCAGATTTTATTTAGATAAGGCTAAAACTTTTCGTAAATCTGATCAGTTCTTTGTTTTTTTTTTCATCCTAGGTCCTTAAGATTAGCTGTGGCCAAGCAGACTATTTCCTCTTGGATTTCTAGAGCCGTTCCTTTTTGTTGTTCCTTTCATGGTAAGAGCTTTCCTCCTTCTCTTAAGGCTCATTCTACTAGAGCTGTGGCTTCTTCTAGTGCTTTTCTCAAGGGTTTGGATACTAATTATATTCTTCAGGCAGCTACCTGGACTTCTGTGCATACCATACCAAATACTATAAGCTGGGTGGGATTCCCAAAGCTAAAGGTGGTTTTGCTAGGGCCATCCTTCATGGCTACCTAGAGAGCTCTGCTGGTGCTTCCTCCTCCCTGTCTTCTTCTTGAGCTTTGGTGCTCTCCCTATTGTAATGAGTACTGCAATAGTGAAACGGAAGGACAGAGTACAGTTGTATAAAGTCTTATCATAACAGTAGATGTCCTTCACTTCACTGTTGCAGTTTTCACTCCCTCCCTCCATCCCAGTCCATTTCTGTTTTGGATGTACTGTTTACCTCTATACTCCATCGACTGGGGTTCCTACTGGGGCTCTCAGTTCTGAGGATGGTATGCCTGTTTGTCACCTTTATGCCCTGTGCTATGCGAGGAAAATACATGTGGCGTATGATGTATGGCTTACCTTAAAGTAACCTAAAGGCTTTGGTATACTGACTGGATATCAGGCCACCCTTGGCAGGGGTCCCTATTGTAATGAATAATGCAATAGTAAAGAGAAGGACATCTACCATTATGGTAAGATTTTACATGACTGTACTTTACCAAAAGAAGACACCGAGCCGCTAGATGTATGTGACAACATATACAGCATCTGAATAAAATTTATAAAATTTCTGACCCACGGGCAACAACAATATGTGTTTGTGTGTGTGTGTGTGTGTGTGTGTGTGTGTGTGTGTGTGTGTGTGTGTGTGTGTGTGTGTGTGTGTGTGTGTGTGTGTGTGTTTGTTTGTATGAGTCTAGGTGTGTATAAGTGTGTAACAAGGTTACAAAATGAGGTTTCCTTGGTAATGAAGACCCAAAAGAGAAATAATATTAGGTCTACAAGAGCTAACTGATTTGGGAAATGTTTTCATACCATCTAGTACATTGACAAAGGGGCAATTATAAGAGTTTATAGTATGAAGTGACAGTCAGACTAGCTTATAGCATAAAGGGGCAATTGAGAGTTTACAGCAAATTTGCTCCCAGCAGTATTGTCATGCTGCAGGTGTCTTTTATAACTTTTCATTTGTTAACATTATTATTACTATTATTATTATTTCTGAGGATGCTATGATTTAGTGAGGTTTTAAAAGACAGTTTAAAACATGCAGTTGGTGTTTGAGTCAGCCTTTTCATAGGTTCATAGGTTCATAGGTTCATACTAGGCTATCTGCCCTAGGGCATTTATAAGCCTAGCCAGAATGTGTTTGGCTTTTGCCACCCATTTTAAATTAATTTTGCTATGCCCATCTTTGAGGTTAGTATACTGTGCCTCTGTCTAACAGTGACACAGAAGTGATACCCGGGGTAAACCTACGATCTCCCATCCACTCATCAAGATTCCTCTTGAAGAGAGTCAATGAGGGACTCTGCCTAACCTGGACTGGGATTTTATTCCAGAGTGAAGGGAGCCTCTGGGTTATGAATATGTTCCTCCAGCATGTCCTATTTATTTCGGTGCTGAGGTTCAAGTCTCTCGAGCGTGTAGCTCGATGGGATTTGGATTTTCTGAGGTGCAGCATGTCCATTAATTCCGGGTTGGACATGGCTTTATATGTCAGGCACAGATCGCCTCTGAACAGGCGGTATGCCACTGAGTAGAGCTGGAGTTTTTTAACCAGGCAGCATATGGCATCTGTTTGAGCCCTTTGATCCTCTTGGTGAGGTACTTTTGGGTCTTTCCAGTTGCTGCAGGTGTCTGGTAAGGTACATCCCAAAAGGGGCATTGTTCTCAATTATGGGCCTGATGAGGGATGAGTAAAGAGGCACGATGACCTCCCCTGATCTAGATGTGAATCCCTTCATGATTAGGTGGGCTATATAAAATGTTTTTCTAACCACTTTGGCCACGTGGTTGTCAAATGAGAGATTGCTATCAACTTGGGTCCCCAGGTCCCTAATTACTTCTTCTGTACTTAATGGATTACCACCTATGTGGTAATTTGTGGGCACTTTGTTTTTGCCAAAGGGGATGACTATACACTTTTCAGCGTTTAGCTTAAGGCCATGGCTCTGGCACCAGTTGTCTGTTTCTATGAGGCCCTTTTGGAGGATGCTTGTGTCGGCTGGAGAGTCGATTATGGTGCCCAGTTTGCAGTCATCTGCGAACTTGGTCAGCCACAGTCCTTCTGTGTTGGCCTGTACCTCCGAGAAATATATACCGAACAAGAGAGGTCCCAGGACTGAGCCTTGTGGGACGTCACTTGTAACTGGTTTGGAGTCTGACATGGCTCCAGCAATTCTAACCATGTGGGTTCTGTCCTTGAGCCAGTTTGCAACCCATCTAGTGACATAGGGGTTTATATTTAAGCTGATGAGCTTATCTATAATGCCTGAGTGGGGTATTGTATCGAAGGCTTTTGCGAGGTCCAGGTAGGCTGTGTGGACCACCTTCCCTCGTCAATGGCCTTGGTGACTGTTTCAAAGAAATCAACCAGGTTTAAGAGGCAGGATCTGCCCTTAACAAAGCCAAACTGGGTAGGATCAAGTGTCTGTAGGTCCCCAATATCTTTATTTATGAGGTCCATGATGATCCTTTCCATAGCTTTGCAGACCAAGCTAGTAAGGCTTATGGGGCGATAGTTTCCAGGATCCGTTGAGGCACCACCTTTGTGGAGAGGGACCACAGTTGCTGTACGCCACTCTTTGGGTACATATCCTGTAGTAAGGCTGAGATTGAACAGTAGTTTTATGTTTGGGTTTAGGTCTTCTTGGAGTTCATGTAGGATGCAGCCCGGGACACCGTCTGGTCCCATTGATGCTGTGTTTTTTGCTTTGGAGAGGGCGGCTCTTACCTGAACATCTGAGATGTCAGGGGGGCAGCACTCAGCTGGGATAGATAATTGCCCTTTTGGTGGGGAGGGGGGGAGAAGTTTGCGCTGAACCTGTCAGCTAGGATGTTGGCAATGTCTGTGGGTTCGGTGTATTTTTTGTCATTTTGGACTAATTCTGAGGATATCAGGGAATTACCACCCAGGTTCCTAACATAACTAAAGAAAGCCTTGTGATTATCCTTAGTGTCCTGTGCAATTTTTCTCTCGAAGCTGGCCTTAGACGATTTTATGAGTGCCCGTAGTTTTTTGCTAATACTGATCAGAGATGCCTTCCCTTTTTGGAATTTTGCTCTATCATTTAGTAGCTTTCTCCTTCTATTGTATAGTTTGTTTATGGCTGGGGTCCACCAGACAGGACGTCTGCCTTTGGAGGATTGGGTCTTGGTTTTATTTGGGATTGCATGATCCATGCATTCCTGAAGGTGTTCATAGAATGCGTTTATAAAGGATTCTGCGGTCTGGGCCGTATTTTCCACAGGCCCGGGGGCTTTGAAGGATTCCACCTCGGTTTTGAGGAGTGTGAAATTTGCTTTAGAGAAGTTTTTCACTGTGGTTTTCTGGACAAGGGGTGGTGTCGGGATGTGAATATCCAGTGAGATTAGTTTATGGTCTGATCTTACCAGTGAGGGATACACTTCTGGTCTGGAGCATAGAGTCCCCATGTTGGTGATGATCAGGTCCAGTATGTTTTCCCCTCTTGTGGGAGTGGTAACAAGTTGTTCCATAGCATTTGAGTTTATAAATTCTAGGAACCTTTGGGCTAGGGTGTTGGAGCTAGAGTAATGCTCCCAGTCTATGTTTGGGTAGTTGAAGTCGCCCAATATAATGGTGTTTGGAGAGACCTTCATATTTTCCAGTGTTCTCAGGAAGGCCGAGTGGGGTTCCTGGGTTGGGAGGGTGGTCTGTAGCAGGCTATAAACTGGAAGGCAGTTTTACCCACTGTTAGTTGCACATGGATAGTCTCTGATGCTTCGTGCTGTGCCACCAACCTGGAGGTGTGGGTATCTTTGATGAATATTGATACTCCCCCTCCTTTTGTGGGTCGGTCCAAGTTTTGGGGCCGAAAAGCATGGTATGAGGTATAACCTGGTAGTGCTGGGGTGCTCTCAGGAGCCTTGAACCAGGTTTCTGTTACTACACAGATATCGATGTTCTCCATGCTAAGGAGAGTTTCGAGTGCGTGCATCTTGAGGTTTAGACTTCTGGCGTTGAGTAGCATTACTCTTAGTTTATTATCCCTTGTGATACCTATGGAGGTGGGTTTGTCTTTTGAGCCTTGCCTAAAAAAGGCACTATGGGGGTAGCAAGAGCCTTTGCCAATATCTGAAAGCCCAGGGGTGACAGGTGCAAGCCGTCCCTAGCGAAGCATCGTGGCTTGTCGAGCATGTCATCCCAGGCTGACAGGCATTGGATCCCCTTTGAATGACACCAATACTTAAGCCAATTGTTGAAATTGATCATCTTATCTTCATATTGAGGCATCATTCTTGGTGAGGGTAAGATGCTACTCAAGGTCAGGGTCATACCAGCCTGGGCCACATGCTCAGAGAGCTCCTCTATGTCTCTTTTCATGTAGTCCAGGGAGGTACGTCTCAGGTCATTCACACCAGCATGGACAATGACTGAGTCATATTTGTACTTGCCTTGGAGTGACCTGAGTGCTTGTGTTATGTGATGGATCCTAGCGCCTGACAGGCAGCTCACCGTGACCTTCTCCTTGTTCAGCCTGGTGAGCGGGACGTCAGTGTGCCTGATGATAGAGTCGCCTATTACAAGTGTATCAGGTGTGTTGTTTAGCCTTAAGGGCTGTGACTGTTCGGCACACTGGCTTTGTGAGCTATGTGTTGCACGTGTTTTGTTTTGGGGTAGCGGTTGCATTTTGAAATGTGGAGCTGCAAGTGAAAAGTTATACTTTTCTTATAAGGGTCATTAAATATATTCTTATGGATAAAACATCATCCTGGCATCAAGCATGACTCTAGAAATTTATACAAAAAGATGGGGCTATTTAAATGTTCTTGACACAATGTACCTGCCAAGTCACTGGATGCTGCAAACACTTCAAAACTGTAGGGTTTTATGTTACAAAAACGTTGCTTTAGTAAATTGTTTTTTAAAAGCACCCATTAGTTTAAAGCATAGCTTACAAAAGTCTGAGAATATCCTTTGCAAAGACTTTATGGACTTTCTTCAGCACTTAAAAGACAATCTTAACATTATTTGAAATATAGTTTTTGTGATGGATACTGGGTTCCAGAAATTAATATAGCACATTTTTCGTACGTGCAGACTGTGCTTCTGAATACTTCAAACTGTTGTCATCTAGTTTCTTTTCCTAATGGAATTAATAGTGATACAAAAAATATAATACTGTCTGTAATCAATTACCACCTTTTAAGATTCCCTTTGCATCCTGACTATGGATAAATGGCTAACAGTTTATGTATTAGGTCTTAAGCATGTCTGTTGGTCTCTAGTAAACCTAATGCACTTGACTTGTTCAAGGTCATTTTCATGTTAGTAGAGCTGGATATTACTGCTAGCTTCTTATCAGAAATCAGGTTTTGGAGATCATGTGAGTTTTGTAACTAATAAGGCCGACACTTGCAAGTAAGCTGTTTGTAATCCCACCACCATCCCAAAAGAAACAGTATCTATACACTGAAATAATGTTACATGCACAGCTGAATTATTTATGTCTAAATTGGCTACAACTTTTATAAAAAGGGGAATTTGAATGTACAGGGAACTCCTTTGACAATAAGTACATATATAAAAATTTGCAATAAGATAAAAGTAGTCAGGAGCCAGTCTTCATGAGGTCTTTGTCCCATTGTTTTTCCTGTCTTGGAACAATAGAACTTATGGGAAGCTCACATGTATTCAATGCATTCAGACTGCTAACGTTAAGGGACAGTAGAGCAGATCTCCACTGTGGCGACCCCTAACCAGGAAAAGCCGAAAGAAGAAGAAGAAGTGCATTGGAGAGCATGTCTACTTAGACATTTGAGATTTTACTGTTAGATTAAATATGAAAAGGTCAAACAAATCCACAAGTCTGATGCGCGCATGCGTGTGTGTGTGAGAGTGTGTGTGTGTGTGTGTGTGTGTGTGTGTGTGTGTGTGTGTGTGTGTGTGTTTGTGTAGTAAATACTTATACAGATAGATATATAGATATATAAAGAGATATACCTACATACATGTGAGTATATGTGCATGTTTAAGTACTTAAAACGATAAATATAAAGATATAGATACATACAGATAAAAAGCTGGATATATATATATATATATATATATATATATATATGTGTGTGTGTGTGTGTGTGTGTGTGTGTGTGTGTGTGTGTGTGTGTGTAATAGCTACATATAGATATTAAGCTATAGGCACATATAGATATATAGCTAGACACGTATGCATCTCTGTGCTTGTGTATCATAGGTTCATAGGTTCATAGGTTCATACTAGGCTATCTGCCCTGGGGCAATTATAAGCCTAGCCCGATTCTGTATGGCTTACACCACCCCTTGATTTGAGTATACTGTGCCCTTTTTTAAGGTTTAGTTTACTGTGCCTCTGTCTAATAGTGACACAGGAGTAATCCCTGGGACAAACCTACGATCCCCCATCCACCTATCGAGATTCTTCTTGAAGAGATTCAGTGAGGTGCTCTGCCTCATAGGTACATATAGAGATACATATGGATATAAACATAAGGTGACATAGATATATAGCTAGACATGTATCTATATATGAGTGTGTGTGTGTGTGTGTGTGTGTGTGTGTGTGTGTGTGTGTGTGTGTGTGTGTGTGTGTGTGCACACACGTGCACACATACAGATAAAATAACACTGATGGCTGATTGTTTGTTCATTATTTTTCTTTATCAGGAATATATATAAAGGGAGATTCCTACTGGCTTCAAAGGTATTCATGATTCTTCCCAGGATTATTATTTGTAGAGACTGAGTTTACTTCTTCTGCCATGTATTTCTATTATTTATTTGTTATTTTTGTGCTGTTTATTTATTTACTTGAAGAACAGCTATACAGATAGATTTGGGATCACTGGTATCCAAGTTATTATATGATATGTCATGTAATAAGGATAACAGAACATGCCACATGAGTACCAAGTCCATTTCATTATGTGGGCTCGTTTTATCAGTATAAAAAATGATCTGGAGCAACTGACTCAAAACTTCATCAGCTTATCAGGCTTAACAGTAAGCTGCCGTTGATAGATATTTGTTACAGTGAATGCAGCATTTTGCTTCCTTAAGAAAGCACCTGGAAAAGACTGACAATTGGATACACTGCATTTAATAAACAATTAAACACCTGACTGTGCTTTGCATAAATATGCAAAAGCTAAGCAGAATAATATGAATGGATTTCAAACAGGGTTGTTGACTCATTGCTATTCTTAGCTCAGTGGAAATAAACTCCATTAATATTAATCCCCTATTACCAATCTACAATGCAGTGATTGCTATTGGGAAAGCAGTATATTTATAAACTGTATGAAGTATGCATTTGCTCCGAATGCTGGTTGATCTGACTATTATTGTACATGATTAAGACTTACATATTTTGTTTACATTTCTTTTAGCAGAAGAATTCAAGATATTACTGAAACAAATGATGTCATTTAAGATGATATTTTGTTTTATTCTACTTGTGTCAGAAAACTGTAAAGTACATAAAGGAAATAAGAAACTAATGGCAGGACTTGTCACTTGAGTTAAACTTTAAAAGCTGACCTTCCTAGTTTATGTAAAAACATTCTTAATAATAACCTCTACTTCTTCCATTACAGAAATTGACATGGTACACAAAAATTTTCTCTGCTGAAAAAATATCTTCATAGTTTGAATACTGGCAAAATCTTATATTATACAATGCTGCCATCTGCTGGTAAAATTATAATTTGCAGTAAAATTACATTTTTTTCATGTGGCAGTTTATTGTATGCACTTATTTGTCATTTGTTTGTTGACCATAGTAATGGACTGATACAGAAGGGCCCATTTCAGTCTTAACCTGGGATCAAACAGCAAAAAATGTTATAAAAAAGTAAGACATAAGACTAGTTCACAAATGGGAAAACATAACACATTAAAGAAAGCTCAACATTGAGTGTACACTATGTGTACACCTTGAGGTCATTTTCTGAGTTCAGGAACAGCCTTAGCACATTGCTTTTGCTATCTGTTCATTAAGAAAAGTTACACATAGTGTACACTTTGTGGTAACCTTTATGAATTCCCCATTGTATATACAAGTGAAGCTTACAGAGGGAATATGCAGAGAGCATATGTGTAATAGGTGAATAATAGATGAACATAAGATGAAAGCAAGTTTTGCAGAAATTCTATAATGTTTATATACCCACTCAAAGAAATATTTACCTGGTGACACAACTGAGAAGAACTTAAACAATAACAGGTTCTATTGAGAACAAAGCTGTTCATAATATGGCAGATATCAATATAATGTGTTGGATTCATAATGACTGAATGATGGGGCCCTAATGGCAAAAATGTTTGAGTTCAGGTAGATGAAAGATGTAAAAGAAAGTATAATGCATAAAGATAGTTTTGAATTCAGAGGTGTTTGCAATTTAGCAGCTCATTTGTTTTACTTCTTTGTATTTTTATTTAATTTAAATACTTAGTGCTAAGCCATAGACTCAGCATAAACAGAAAATAGTAAAATACAAAGAATTATTAATAACAGTCAGTGTGAGTTAGAAATGACAAAGTAATTAAAATAAATTATGAATCTTAGGACAGCATCTCTTTCTAGATTCATAAAGACCATCCTATAAAGATGAAATTTAGGGGACTTTCAAAACAAGACCTCATAATTTTATGTACATACTGTGTTAGCTCATAAGACCTGATATTGAGAGGTGTAGCTATCTAATTTTGTGTTCGGTGCAATGCCTTGATCTGGTGCCCCACCAAAAAATAAAGCATTTAGAGAAAAATTACAGATTGCACTAAAGAGCCAATGGTGCCCTCTAACACTTTACCGTGGAACAGCTGCCCCTTTGCCCCACCCTATCTAAGGTACTGATTGAGCTGATGATGCAGTGGTGCAGCAGCAGTGTTGTCATCTCACAGTAAGAGGGTGTCCGGTTCAATTCTTGGTTTAGGTGCCTTCTGTGCAGAGTCTGTATGTCTTTCCTGTGTGGGTTTGCTCTGGTTTCCTCCCACGTTCAAAGACATGCAATTGGAGTTTTTCTCCCTGGGCATTTGCTGAAAATTGGCTTTGTTTCAAGTTGGAACGTCCCAGTTAACAAATAATGAATAAATATGCTGTATGAATGCAGAATTTTGCTCCTTTGAGAAAGTACTTGGTAAAGAAAGTAGCAGACTCTACAGGACTTTGGATAGGTAGACAAAGGGTTACCTACCCAAGATTTCAAGATTTGCCCTGGGAGCAATCATCATCCCTTCACCTGATGGCCTTAGAAAACACATCAGGCATTAGCCAGACTGCACAGGGAATAGAGCCAGCCTTTAAACTCACTACTAGCCAGTGTAGTCCTTACAGCACAGGTTAATTTGACTAAAGTGGGAAACTGTGCAGCAGTCTAGCAGTGGATGTCTGCCAGCCCATTATAAGTCTGTGAGAACTGATACAGTCACAGTAATACAGAAAAGGCACATCGTGCAAAGTCCGATATGAAGTATCAAATTTCCTTCAAGAGGTGCACATAGTAAATAAATAAAATGCTGGTCATGTACCAACAGGCATACGGAAAGAGGTCACGTGTTTTGTGAGCTGATTTACAAGAAGCAAGTTAAATCCTCCGGTGGAGAAATTGGCTTGTATCAAACAAGAAGTAATAAGATCACTGCAGAGTGATAACAATATTTTTTCTTTAATTACATATTTGAAAAAGAATATAGAGAAGAAGGTAAAATAGGGCCCGAGAAACAGAGTAATGTTATTGTCATCTCTGAATGAGACTCATGTATAAGAAAAGTAAATTCAGTTAAACTTTTCTTAAAAAACAGGGCTATATAAAATATTAAGGACCAGACGAAGCTACAGGAAGAGGAGGCAGGGAAAATATCCAACTGGATAGATACAGTTACAATGGGCCAGATTCCAAAAGAAAACTGCACGCAGTGTAACATACCAAAGTAGTGCTTCAGCGAACTAATGGTAATCTCATTTCCCAGAAACACATGAAGTCAGGTGCATGTGCTAAAGAGCATGTCATAACCTAATTGCAGACTCAGCACAATTGTGCTTGATTCCAAAACACAATGTATGTACCCAATGACAATAAAATACTGACAAAGTTGTATTGGCAGACTATGCCATAATATGTTAAGCATTCAATAGAGGTAACACTTTTTTTGAAAAACTATTGAAATATCCTATAATATTGAGATAGTTTGCTGCAAACTCCACAGCAAAAAGCTGCAATGCACTAGAGCAGGTTGATGTTTTACAGGTGATGCTGGGGGATGACCTGGAAATGCATTATAACATCTGCAGACAACTAGCACAGCAACAAGACAGACTGTAGTTAAACCAGCTCTCTGCTTAAGAAGTAATAGACTGATTTAGAATAGATAGAGAGCTGATGCATGCTTATGCAAGCTGTTTGAGGGATGTGTGCACCCCACATGTTCTCAGATAGCCTGTGGGGTAACCCTGTCCCATTAGAAACAAAGGTGTGCTTCAGCCTCAGTATACTAGATCTGGGACATTCCACTGTCACATGACTGATACCGTATACGTTTCCCAGACAGCTGTTTGTCATATTCAAGGAAGATTCCTACCAGTCATGAACATAAGGTGGATAACGTTATCTGCTTTCATCAACACCACGTGAGCGGCAGGCTGCCATGGTATGGTTAAATGCCATAGTCAATTTTTCCCATGTTCTTGGTGCAAATGACTGTGCACACATACTAATCAAAACTCCTTCTTGAGAGGGTGCAGAACTGTAATTCAACAGAAAGGGGTGGTCATCATTCAGTTGGCAGGTAGTGTGCTCTGCAGGCAGCCTCATTTTTAACCGGATGGCGACACACTCTGGTAGTGTGTTTGTGTGATATAGTTATATGGAGGGAGACTGCCCTAATGGCATTGTCACGAGAGGATGAGATTGCTGATGGGCTACTGCTTGGTCCTGTATATGACAAATGTGTGCTATGTTCCCATACTGTTGTGGGATGCAACCGTGCTAATGTTCTATCCATTTATACCAATGGGTGATTGTGGGTGTCCACTGAAGCCCTAGCTCATGACACCATTCTGAGCCCCATCCATGCCTGCTGAGGATACATTTAGTACAGTATACACTGTACGTGGAATACTAATGACCGATTGTTTAGCCTGCTGAAATCACAATTTAGATGTCTGGGCACTTCAAGGGGTACACTACAGTACTCACTAAAAAAAGACTGCACAAACGGTCACCTAGATGCTCCATGCTGTACGGTATGATTATGTCCAAACTCTGTGACCTGCTTAAGTGTGAATGATCTACCCCAAGTGTCCAGATGAGCTGTCACATGCTTCATAAGATGATCAGGAAGACACCAATACCACACATGACAGCCACAGTAATTCATTTGTGAAATGAGCATGGAGAGCATCACACATACAGTGTAAGTATCTAAACACTGTCTTTCTGCAGCATTTACATACCATGTGAGAGAAACTTGAAGACATTTCTGAGGATGGCTGTAGGGAAGTACACATGTTTTATAGAAGAAGGACTGTAGTACAGGTACAACAACTATCTCAGGCATACTTGTATGTGTAGGTCCCACATGTCAGTGTAGTACATAATGCCAAGATATACCCCAGGATTCAGCAAGCTCTGCACAGCATGCAGGAATAGTGCAAGAGCTGCTGCATGCAATATGGCTGATGAGCGATCCAGGAATGAGCTCCCAGGACGTGCACAAACGCTCCTACACTATTCCTGCATGGACACAGCTCCTGTATGTTAATTATTCCATTTGCTAGTGAAAACCATGCAAATGAAGTGAATTAGTGATCCAGGAAGCAGGCAGGCATCTGTGCAGGAATAGTGTATCCTGCAGAAATGTGTTCGGTTACTAACCTAATACATTTCTGCAAATTACAAAACGGAGACATGACAGCTCCAAAGAAAGCATGTATTCAATGTAGTAGGCATGCCAATGGCCAAATATATGGCCATTGGCATGGGAAATAGTTGTAAAATTATAAAAAATAACTTTTGTTTTTGGCTGATTTTGGCTGTTTAAGCATAGAGAAGCGGTGCACAAACGGGATCTGCCAGAAAATAATGAAAAAAGTTGGAAATAAGCTTTTAAACCAAAATCATCATACTGCCATAATAGTCAATGGCATGCATAAGAACACAATACCATGGAATAGTGGTTGCTAAGGGGGAAGGCTCAGTGTCAGTTTTGTAACCATGCATTAACAGTCAGTTTTATGCAAATGAGGGGATTGATACTGAATCACAAATTTCCCCTCAGTGTTAGCTTGCACCCAACCATGTAGGTGCAGCAACACCATGGTATAAGCATAAGAGGTAGATTACCTCATAAGGGGGAGTGTCATACATACTGTAAGCTTATTGGAGCTCTGTGGCCCATGATTGCCCTTAGCTAAGCATAGCTAAGGAAGGGGGCTGTGTCTGAGGCAGCCTAGCAGTGTTTACATTGCGTAAACTGGTGTGCGCACCATGCACCGGGTTTTAAACAAAACAAAAAAAAACAGGAAATAGCAACTCTGTTCACATCTGAGCACTAGGTATGCGCAGAATGCCTTGGGCCTTAAATGGGACAGCAATGGGAAGGGAAAACAGCAGTAGGAAGGCAATCAAGAGAACTAGCATAGCTGACAAGTGAAATGTATCAGAATCAGCCAATTACACAGGCAGCAGCCCAGCCCAGCACACTACTATAAACTATGCGAACACCTTTCACTCTGGTTTTCCCACAATCTCTACACCACTGGTGTACACAGATGGGGAAATTGTACCTGACAAAACTAACAAAATGATAGGGGCTGATGTCACTTTCATACATCAATATGTGGTAGACGCTGAGGGTGGTGAGGATGGGAATGCTGATGACCAACCCACAGTGAGGAGCAGGAGAAGAGTGTACAGACCCAGGGTAACCTACCAGGAGCTACATGAGCTGGAGATAGTGGAGCACTATAGGGTGGACAGGTACTTCCTACAGCAAATTGTTGAGTTGTGCCGGCCACACCTCACACACAGAACCAACGGAGGGGAACCCATCCCAGTGGATACCAAGGTATTTGTATGGTTAAGATTACTAGCCAAAGGTACCTTCCAAAGGCCAACTGGGGATATTATGGGGATCTCACAGGCATCAGCATCCAGGGTACTCCACCAGTTCCTGGATGCCATGTCAGCACATGCCGGTGAGCACATATATTTCTTCAACACCCATAAGGCGTTGACCAGCAATATGTGTCTCTTCCATCAAATAGTAGAATACCCTGAGGTAGTGGGTGCTAGAGACATGCACATACACATCAAAGCACCACCTGGTGAGCAGGGTAGAGTCTACAGAAACCGTAAGGGCTTTCTCTCCATCAACTGCCAGGTCATGTGTGATGCCCAGGGCATTATCATGAATGTGTGTGCTGGCAGGCCTGGAAGCTATTACGATTCCCACATCTGGCATGTGATGTACCAGAGATTTGCTGGTGGGGACATCCCATATGGCCATCTAGTGAGGGATGCTGGTTATGCACTGGAGCTGTGGCTGATGACACCCATCAGAAATGCACACACACCCGAACATGAACTCCATAATGAGACACCCTCATAATAGAGTGTGTGTTTGGGATGCTGAAGTCATGGTTCTGGTGCCTGGACATATCCGCTGGACACTTATAGTACTCTCCAGCTACATGTACACAAGTTTTCATTGTATGTGCCATGCTACACAATATGACCCTGTGGAAACAGCTGCAACAGGAACAGCACGGTGCAGGACCACACAGCTCCCCACCATTGTCAAGGCCAGCACAGGCACAGAGTGACTCGGAGGAGGAACAATCTGAGCCTGCCCATGTAGACAGAAGGAGGCATGCCCAGTATGCCCAGGCTTTGGCAAAGAGGCAACACATAGCACATACACTGACATGGTAGGGACCCAGGGAATGGCACCTTTTTCTGACTCACACATACAGTGGAAGGGATGCCAAACATGACACTACCTGTGCTTTGCCATGTATAGGGAGTGTACTATGTGCAGCCAACATAGTCAGCCCTCCAGCACCATCCTCAATACTGGCACAGCCACAAGGTAAGTCACTCTTCCTATCAATTCCTGAATGGAGTAGTATGCTCTAATAGTTGTATCTATGGTATGGATGTGAGCATGCAAGGGAATTGGGTGGCTGAATGGGATGGCAGCAGATAGTGGACACCTATATGGGCAGCATGAAATCCATGACAAATACTGGTGTCAACAAAGTAGGCAGTACTAGACAAGATGAAAGATCTCACTGGAGTACATGTGGTGGCCCAAATGTGTGTCCATAGGACACACGTATGCATGTCAGTAAGGCTCACATACCCAACAACAGCCTCAGCCAGCAGGACAGGTGTAGATGGCCATAAAGAAAGGCTGTACTAAGACATCCAATTGATGGCAATGAAGAAGAGCCCCACTCTGGATCTACACAGACAGACTACAACATAGGTTCATAGGTTCATAGGTTGATACTAGGCTATCTGCCCTAGGACATTTATAAGCCTAGCCAGAGTGTGTTTGGCTTTTGCCACACTTTTAGATTAGTTGACCGTGCCTCTATATAGTAGGTCACAGAAGATAGCCCTTTTGAGGTTAGTTTACTGTGCCTCTGTCTAGTAGGGACACAGAAGAGATCCCAGGGGTAAACCTATGATCTCCCATCCACTCATCAAGATTTCTCTTGAAGAGGGTCATTGAGGGAGTCTGTCTAACATGGATTGGGATTTTGTTCCAGAGTGAGGGGTGCCTGTGGGATATGAATCTGTCCCTCAAGCATGTCATATTTATTTCTGTGCTGAGGTTTAAGTCCCTGGAGCGTGTAGCTCTAAGGGATTTGGATTTCCTGAGGTGGAGCATGTCCATTAATTCTGGGTTGGACATGGCTTTATACGTTAGGCACAGATCGCCTCTGAGTAGGTGGTAAGCAACTGAGTAGAGCTGGAGTTTCTTTAGCCTAACTGCATAGGGCATCTGTTTGAGTCCCTTGATCCTCTCGGTGAGGTACTTTTGGGGTCTTTCCAGTTGCTGCATATGTCGGGTAAGGTACATCTCAAATGGGGCATTGTATTCATTATGGGCCTGATGAGTGATAAGTAGAGGGGCACAATGACCTCTCTTGATCTAGATGTGAACCCTTTCATGATAAGGTGGGCTTTATAGAAGGTCTTTCTAACCACTTTGGCAACGTGATTGTCAAAGGAGAGATTGCTATCTACTTGGGTCCCCAAATCCCTAATTACTTCTTCCATTAATGGATTACCACCTATGTGGTAATTTGTGGGCACTTTGTTTTTCCCAAAGGGGATGACTATGCATTTTTTGGCATTTAGATTTAGGCCATGGCTCTGGCACCAGTTATCCGTCTCTGTGAGACCCTTTTGGAGGATGCTTGTGTCAGTCGGCGAGTCGATTATAGTCCTCCCATGTTAGCCTGTACCTCAGAGAAATATATACCGAACAAGAGAGGCCCTAAGACTGAGCCTTGTGGGACGCCACTTGTAACTGGTTTAGAGTCTGACATGGCATCTGCAATTCTGACCATGTGGGTTCTATCCCTGAGCCAGTTTGCAACCCATCTTGTGACATAGGGGTTGATATTTAAGCTGATGAGCTTATTTATGATGCCCGAGTGGGGTATTGTGTTGAAGGCTTTTGCGAGATCCAGGTAGGGCTGTGTGGACTACCTTCCCTTCATCTATGGCCTTGGTGACTGTTTCAAAGAAGTTGACCAGGTTCAAGAGGCAGGATCTTCCCTTAACAAAGCCGAATTGGGTAGGATCCAGTGTTTGGAGGTTCCCAATGTCTTTGTGTATGAGTTTCATGATGATACGCTCCATAGCTTTGCAGACCAGGCTAGTCAGGCTTATAGGGTGATAGTTTCCGGGGTCCATTGTGGCACCACTTTTGTGGAGTGGGACCACTGTTGCTGTATGCCATTCCTTGGGTAGATATCATGTAGTAAGGCTGAGATTGAACAGTGAATTTATGTGAGGGTTCAGTTCTTCTTGGAGTTCGTGTAAGATGCAGCCCGGGACACAGTCCGGTCCCATTGATGCTGTGTTTTTTGCTTTGGAGAGGGCAGCTCTCACCTGTGCTTCTGTGATGTCAGGGAGGCTACACTCTGTTGGGATAGACATTTGCTCTTTTGGGGGGGAAGAGGGGGAGAAGTTTGCACTGAACCTGTCTGCCAGGATGTTGGCAATGTCTGTGGGTGCAGTGTATTTTTTGTCATTTTGAACTAACTCAGAGCATATCTGGGAGTTGCCACCCAGGTTCCTGACATAACTAAAGAAGGCCTTGTGATTATCTTTAGCATCTTGTGCAATTTGTCTTTCAAAGCTGGCCTTAGATGATTTTATGAGGGATCGTAGTTTCTTGCCAGTACTGATCAGAGATGCCTTCCCTTTTAGGGATTTTGCTCTATCGTAGTAGCTTCCTCCTTCTGTTGTATAGCTTATTTATGGCTGGGGTCCACCAGACAGGTCTCCTGCCTTTGGAGGAATGATTCTTGGTTTTATTTGGAATAGCACGATCCATGCATTCCTGTAGGTTTCCATAGAAAGCATTTGTAAAGGATTCTGCGGTTTGGGGTTGTATTTTCCACTGGCCCGTGGGCTTTGAAGGATTCCACCTTGGTTTTGAGAAGTGTGAAGTTTGCTTTTGAGAAGTCCTTCACCGTGGTTTCCTTGGCTGGGGGTGGGGACAGGATATGGATGTCCAGTGAGATTAATTTATGGTCAGATCTTACCAATGAGGGGTATACCTCTGGTATGGAACATAGAGTCCCCATGTTGGTGATGATCAGGTTCAATATGTTTTCCCCTCTTGTGGGAGTGGTGACCAGTTGTTCCATAGCATTTGAGTTTATAAATTCTAGGAACCATTGGGCGAGGGTGTTGGGGCTTGAGTAGTGCTCCCAGTCTATGTTTGGGTAGTTGAAGTCACCCAATATAATGGTGTTTGGAGAGACCTTCATATTCTCCAGTGTTCTCAGGAAAGCCGAGTGGGGTTCCTGAGTTTGGCAGGGTGGTCTGTAGCAGGCTACAAACTGAAAGGCAGTTTTGCCCACTGTTAGTTGCACATGGATAGTCTCCGATGCTTCATGCAGTGCCACTAACCTGGAGGTGTGGGTATCTTTGATGAATATGGATACTCCCCCTCCTTTTGTGGTTCGGTCCGAGATTTGGGGCCGAAAAGCATGGTATGAGGTATAACCTGGTAGTGCTGGGGTGCTCTTGGGAGCCTTGAATCATGTTTCTGTTACTGCACAGATATTGATATTCTCCATACTGGGGAGAGCCTCGAGTGCGAGCATCTTGAGGTTTAGACTTCTGGCATTGAGCAGCATTACCCTTAGTTTCTTTTTTTTTGTGTTGTCTATGGAGGTGGGTTTGTCTTTTGAGCCTTGCCTAAAAAAGGCACTATGGGGGTGGCAAGAGCCTTAGCCAGTATTCAAAAGCCCAGGGGTGACCGGTGCAAGCCGTCCCTAGTGAAGCAACGTGGCTTGTCGAGCATGTCATCCCAGGCTGACAGACACTGGATCCCCTTTGAATGACACCAATACTTTAGACAATTGTTAAAATTGATAATTTTGTCTTTATACTGTGGCATCATTCTTGGTGAGGGTAAGATGCTACTCAAGGTCAGGGTCATACCCGCCTGGGCTACATGATCAGAGAGCTCCTCTATGTCTCTTTTCATGTAGTCCAGGGAGGTACGTCTCAGGTAATTCACACCAGCATGGACAATGACGGGGTCATATTTGTACTTGCTTTGGAGTGACCTGAGTGCTTGTATTATGTGGCGGATCCTAGCACCTGACAGGCAGCTTACAGTGACCTTCTCCTTGTTCAGCCTGGTGAGTGGGATGTCAGTGTGTCTAACAATAGAGTCACCTATTACAAGTGTATTAGGTGTTTTTTAGCCTTAAGGGCTGTGACTGTGTGGCACACTGACTTTGTGAACTATATGATACGTGGCTATTGTTGTGGGGTAACGGTTGCTTGGATGTTTGCTTTGGAGGTCTCTGCTGCTTGGGCAGATTTTTATTTAGAGCCTCCGAGTATGTTTTTGTGTGTTTATGTGTTTGGTTTTCTGTTGCGATAGGTCTATGTGAAACTGGATTTGTGGTGTCTGTGGTTTCCTTCTCCTCCTGACTGACTGTATCAGTATTGGGTTGAGAGAGCTCAGCCTCCAGTTTGGCTATATAGTTGCATCTTTCACATATATTTGAGCTTGTTGGGAGGAGGAGAGGGTGGTCTGTGTACATATAGCAGTTGTAACATTGCCTCAAGATTCCCAGATTCACCAGCTGGACTGGAGAGTAAACCCGAAACTGACTTTTGGACATGCCAGAATAGTATAAGGAACTACTTTTTGACTGATCAAAAAGGACCAATAGGGAGCCAAGTACTTAAAGGGAGTATAAGAGGGTGTAGTGCTTTAGTTTATTAGTGCTTACTTATAAGATTACTTATACGAGCAACTGCAGGGCTTTAGAATGAAAATAGAGTGCTTACTTTGAGATTTAGAACAGTTCTAAGGGAAAAAGTGAAGAGCAGACTTTGTGGAGCCGGGAATAGTTTAAACCCGTTTAAGCGGCGCTGCCCGATGCTGCGCTATGCGCAAAATCGTGCAAAACCGCGCAAAACAAGGAAACTGAAAGAGATAGGAATTGACCCAGAGCGGCCAATAAGCTACTAGTTTCAGGGCTGTGACCACTACTCCAGGTATAGATAGGCTGTTCAAAGCTCCCCACTCTCACTGGTGAACAGAGAAGCTTCCTCCTAACTAAGTAAGGATATGGGCAACACAGGAAACTATGCCACAGTTTGCAAAACCTAAAATCTGGACTAATCTAGTTCAGCAAAGGCGGGAAAAGAGAATTTTTTTTTTGGCAGTTGTGTGTTAGTTCTGAAGGGTAAGAAGTCTGAAACTGAAATATAGGTCAATAAAACCTAAGATCTGCACTCTACTGATATAGCTCTAGTCTGCATGATAGGTCAGAATACAAAATGAAATGGAAGCCAGCAAAGTACCTGAAATACCAGTACAGTCATAGAAAATGTTTACAGTTGTCAGGTGTGCCCCCCCCCCCCACAATCCTATATAGAAATGCAGTAACATGTACATGTGGGTTTAATAACAGTGGAGCATAGATTACCTGAGCTGGTCCAAATTACAGGATAGATTGTTGCATGTGTACAATATGCAGGGGTCTATGTGTTAGGTTGTTGTGTGCTGTATATTGTGTGGAAGTGGTCAGCATGTAGGCATGGAGAGTAGTGTCTCGATGGCCTATGGCAAGTACGTTTGATGACAGGGCCATGTTCTGACAACTGCAGTGTAACCACAATGCATCCCAGCAAGAATCAATTCAGCAGTCATCCATACTCACTGTCCAGATGTCAATATCTGTCAACATCTAAAAGATGGACTTGCCATGAATGTGGGCCCAGACATACAAACAGTACACAGGTGGAAGTACCCAAGACAGAGTACATAAAATTTAACTGTCAACTGCACACACATTTGGAATTGTACATACAGGTTAGCAGCACATTAGTTACCTGTGTAGTATGGAATACTGATGTAGTCTGGTCAATCACTCGCAGACCACAAAAGGCACAGTTATGAAGTAATGAGAGACTGTCTATGTCCCTGCACAAGACATCATAAGGGGAATGACCCAGGTATATCTGTGAGTCAGCTGCAAGAAGCTTCCGTATCACACATGCACTCAGCTCATCCCACCATCAGACACAGGGTTATCACAGGTCATATCCCTGCTGTTGGGAATGAGTACAATATGACCCCCACTTCTGTATGGGAATACCCACAGAATGCAGCATGCTGAAGAGGTGTCCCATGCAGGTGTATCCCTAGCTGTAAGCAGCACCCTGCCAGCATCCAGAACAATGGATTAATATGGACAGGAACTATTGCCATTAACACCTCACACACTTACTATGTCACCCCAGAGGAATCCAGTGGCTCACAGCCTGGGACTGTAGGAGTGACAGAATGCACTGGCCTGCTACAGATGGCCTGCATCACTACCAAATGCCCTACAGTCCTCTGTCAAAGGCCTGTGCCTCACCCGTACTGCCAACGTATGTTATCTCATGGGGTCCCAACTAACAACATAACACAGTCCACAGAACACAAATGTAACGCCATGTCGACAAATTTCAGTAGCATGCCCACCATGTCCTACTGCATGAACTGTGGACCAACCCCTAAATACCACTGGGATGAAGGGACAACCACAGAGATACTTCTCAGATATTGCTCGCATAATGTTAGGAAGAGGATAGAATAACAGAGTTGAGGGGTGTAGAAGCATGGACGCCATGGAGTGTGTGAAGTTTGAATCTCTGATGTGTGCCCATACTACCCCTGCCTGCAAACCCAGTAATGGGTGGCTACAAACTTGCTTGTAAACTACAATGTGAAGGGGAACTGACCAGATATATGAGCCCTGCCTCTGGGTAATCTGGGTGAATCTGTACAGCTGAGAGGTACGACCACAGCAGGATATGGCCATTCTGTTATGTCGATAGATGTACAAGCAGAGGATCCTCATCTACCACAGTACCAAGGCGCTGGACCATTTACACAGACCCATTGGCAAGTGTTTGCAGCTACCCCTCCTGAATGGCATGAATGTGCAAGAATATGCAGACTGCAGACCACAATACTGGACACAGCTTCATTCATCTTGTATTTCCCAGGAAATAACTGTGAGCAAATAATTACATATGTCAGTAGTCAATGACATAATACATCACAGTGTAAAACAGTACATATGTCTGAATATCTCTGCTAAGATCAACCATGTAACACAAGCAGCACAGACACAATAGTTACAGTATCCCAATATATTTCACCCATTGTGACTCCATATTGTCAACTACAGTTATCTTGCAGAAACAGGTTGCTAGCTGTAGGTGTAGAACAGAAAATCCTAGACTGGAGTACAACCTACCTGGAAGGGATTCACACACTCAATACAGAAGGTCATACTGGACATGCTCCTACACTTAGAGAAATGAAGCCCATGTCTGAAAACACAGTGGACTATACACATCTGTCAGTCACAGATGTATGTGCACACACACCACATGGTACACCATTCATGCTTTGCACACACACACACACACACACACACACACACACACACACACACTGGATAGGAATACTCACACATATCCAAGGCCAACACAGTATAATAGGTCAAGCATACACACACACAGATGTGGGGAAGCAACAGACAGTGACAGAGAGATTTCCATCATGAGGCCTGCCCCCCCCCACCACACATCCAACTGGCCAATATCACATGATGTGCCGATGTCAATCACTGTAGATATTTGCTTTTGGTAGCCCTCAGCCCTATAGTGCCTGTGGTGCTTGTGATAACTGTGTAACATGATAGTACAAATCAGTATTCATCTAGCAACTGTATACCCAGTCCTGTCAAATGTAAAGTTGTGTGTGACTGAGTGTTGTGTGTGTTTCCAAAAGAATTGTTTATGGCCCATTCACACACACTGCACTTGCCATTGCCCATGTTAGCACTCATGCTGATGTCAGGCACCTTGAAATAACCATCTGGCCAAGTCTCAAGCCTGTAAGCTCTGTGGTGCTTGTGATAACTGCGTAATGCTATAGTGTAACATACTAGTTAGGTAGGAGTTCTAATCCCAGACACAGCAACTGTGAAACTCTGTGTGTGTGTTGATTAATGATTTTGAGACCATTCACAGTCACTACATCTCCCATTGCCCTACTTTAGCAAGCCTGCTGATGTCAGCCATCTTGAAATACCCCTTTGGACAAGGGGTAGCTCTATAAGCTCTGTGGTGTGTGTAATAACTGCATGATTCTATAGTGTAGCATACTAGTTAGATAGGAGTTCTAATCCCAGACATGGCAACTGTGAAGCTGTGTGTGTGTGTGTGTGTGTGTGTGTGTGTGTTTGTGTGTGTATATTAATGATTTTGTGGCCATTCACAGTCACTACACCTCCCATTGCCCTACTTTAGCAAGCCTGTTGCTGTCAGTCACCTTGAAATACCCCTTTGGAGGAGGGCAAGCCCTCTAAGCTCTGTGGTGCATGTGCTAACTATGTAATGCTATTGTGTAGCATACTAGTTTGGTAGGAGTTCTAATTCCAGACATGGCAACTGTGTGTTTGTGTAACAGAGTGTGTGTGTGTACTTAATAATACCTGATATGAGGGACATTCACACTTACTGCTCTCCCCTTACCCCTCCTTTAACACTGCTGCTGATGTTAGTCACCTTCAAATATACCTGTGGAGAGCTCTCCAACATGTTAGCTCCATGGCACATGCCATAAATGTGGAACAATGTAGTAGTAGTAACTATACAGGTATGGGTTTGAATCTCATCTGTGGCAAGTGTGTATATGTCCACATCAAAGATTTTGGCCCCATTTACAGCCATTATACATCTCAGAACCTGACTTTAGCAGTCCTGCAGATATCATCCACCTTAGAAGTATGTGTTGCCAACCCTAAACCATGTCAGGTCAGTGGTGCATGTGGTAAATGCGTAACATGATGGTCCATAATGATTGCTAGATAGAGGTTTGAACCTCATCCCTAGCAAATGTAAATGTGTGTTTAGGGTAAAATTATTTTTGGGATCTCTCACCCACTACATCACCCAATGCCAGTATTTACAAGGGCTGGTGATGTTTGATATCTTAGAAGTACCTTGGGACATCTATTCTATAAGCTCCATGGTGCGTGCGATCGATGCGGTACAGTATAGTAGCAATACATAGCTAGGTAGGGGTTTGAATCTCAGTATTGACAAGTGTGTGTGTGTCTGTGTCTGTGATCAGTATCCTGTGTGGCGGTTGCTGTGATTGTCTAATAATAGGATGCATTGGGGGTGGATTTTGCTAAATTATGTTGAGGACCTAGTATATGTCACAATGTCCACCTTACAAGGACAACAGATGTCAAACACCAGATAGGCTGGTGTAGACAATCCATAGCCCTACATGTTATATTATGGATTGGTGAACAATATAGGCAACCCTTCTATTACTCAGAGAACACTCTCCACCCACATCTCATACACAAACACACATGGCTAGGCAACAACCACTATATTGGTAGTTCTCTGTATATTGCCTCACAGATAGTAACCATGGTGTGATTGCAGTGGAGTGCATGCCTGTTGACCACAACAGTGCCACTGACATCAGAAAGTACTGTGATGTGTTACATCTCCTGACTGAGTGTGTGTTATCCAGCAAGTAAAAGGACATGGAACCCTGTTCCATCCCTGCAGTAGATAAATAAATGCTTACAGTGGCCCTTTTGCTATGTTCTCCACTGGATGCCTGCAACAACTCTAGAGTCTGTAAATGTAACCCACAAATGGAATACCATGCTGTATACACATGCCCTGTATGGACAGATGCCACTAACTCCACTGAATACCTGTATCATGCTGTAAATGTAGGTGCAAGCAATACCTCAGTTCCATAGCCATGTCTCACCAAATGATGAAAGGAATCAGAAGATAACAGTCTGTCCACACAACATGCCCCAGAGACCTCAAGTACACTTCCACACGTCAAAGAACATGTGTGTGGGACATGTCCACAACTCAGACACTGTCCATGTTATGGAATATAAATCACATACGTGGAAAGCAGTGCATATCACTGGCCATCCACAATAGTAATCCAGATGAGTGGATGGTGAATACAATACCTACTTGTGGGGTCCACTCCAGGGACTACACCCCTGAGTCACACTGGAGATTATTGTCATGTGGCCTGATGCCAAGGTATTCCCTTTGCCTAGCCTTGTACAGCCTTCAGGCCCATTCACCTACTACACACCTGTGAAGCAATGAACCTATGCATCTCAGTACTGGCAAATGTGTGTGTGTGTGTGTGTGTGTGTGTGTGTGTGTGTGTGTGTGTGTGTGTGTGTGTGTCTGTGTGTGTCTAGATGATTTTGAAGCCATTCACACTCACTACACCTCCCATTGCCCTACTTTAGCACGCCTGCTGATGTCGTTCACCTTGAAATGACCTTTTGGCCATGTTTCAGCCATATGAGCTCTATGGCGCTTGCGATAACTGCGTAATACTGTAGTGTAGCAAACTGATTAGCTAGGAGATCTAATCCTGATCCTACCAACTGTGATAATGTGTGTGGTTCCCTGAAAGAGAGTGTGTGTGTGTGTGTGTGTGTGTGTGTGTGTGTGTGTGTGTGTGTGTGTGTGTGTGTGTGTGTCTCTCTCTCTCTTCATTGACACCTGTTTTTGTGGACATTTACACTTACTACACTTCCCTTACGCCTCCTTTAGCACTGTTGCTGATGTCAGTCACCTTGAAAGATACCTTTGGACAGCTCTCCAACATATAAGCTCTGTGGTATGTGCAATAATTGCGTAACAATATAATAGCAATACATAGGTAGGGGTTTGAAGCTCAATACTGGCAAGTGTGTGTCACCAGTACCCTGTGTGGGTGTTGGGGTGACTGTGTAATGACAGGCCCATTGCAGTGTGGGTTTTGCTATATCATGATATTGAGGACCTACATGTCCCATTATCCACATTACAAGGCCAACAGTTTTCAAACACTGTAGAGGTTGTTGTAGACAATCCTCAGCCATAAATGTGTACAGCCATGTGCAATTACTGTGTGACAGTATGGATTAGTAAACAATATAGGCAACCGTTATAATACCCAGATACCACTCTCCACCCACAGATCATACACAAACACACTTGGCTCTTACTCTCTTACTCCCTTCCTTTCTTATTTTGTCTCTGTCCCTGTCTACCTCTCTGGTGAATGTGGGAAAGTACATCTGTTTTGCATAGGCAGCAGCTTGAGTTTTGTAAGTAATGCTCATGATCAGCTGATGGCCTGTGCACAAATTGCAGTCTCGCACTTGCTAATTGCATGTGGAACAACTGTGGTATCATTCCTATAGCCAATTGCATGGAAACACACTCCTATAACTAAGCACTTCATGTGGGTGTTGGCCCTTTTCCTTCACTGTGAGCAGGACTTCATGTGGGTGTTTAACAAACAGCATCACAGAGGGTAGTTGGAAATACCTCTTACAATATATACTGTGGAGACAGGCCAACAAATAGGAGGGGGTGCTCCAGACATGGGGATAGAATATAAGTATTGGTGTTCTACATTTGAAGTAATGTTGGGTTAAAAGGGTTTGTGTGGATATGGCTATTCTACATAATTTAAAGTCTGGCATTACAGTGTTATGTGGTCGAGGAATTTCTCACCTGTAGGGCTATCTGCAGACTGGCCAGAATCTGGAGTCTTACATGTGGTG